>NC_047103.1:105318585-105408585 GCF_902500255.1 Thalassophryne amazonica
TCAGTCCCAAATCTTGCCATTCTGTCAAATATGGTTTACAAAGTGACACATGTAATGGCATACCTGTGAATCTCAATTTTAAAACATCTTCAGTGGCACCTGTTACTGTTATGACAGCTGTTGAGTTGCCATCATGAATCAAATCGGTCATTGTCAGCTTCACAGGTGAAATATTTTTCAATTTGTTTTCATACACTGGTGTTCCTGGCAATATGCCACTATGGACTCTAAATACACTCTCAAATCTGCATCTAAACTCTGTCCATGGTTCTCCTTCTTTCTGAGTTGTCCTGGTAATTTCAGTATAATTTATCTTTGGTCCTAACACACCTTTTGCACGTGTAATCATAGCTTCCACTCTTGTTTTCAAGACTGGATCATCATGTGGCAATGGTACGCCATCCTGGTCTGCAGGATTCCAGTCTCCGCGTATCTGACTCCATTTTAGGGCCACATGCTTTCATCCACACCTGTTGGACTTCAGGTCCACTAAGGTGGTAAGAACTTCTAATGTTTTCTATATCCTGCATAAATCCCTCAATGTCGACATGTGGCGATGGTATCATGTCGACTGCTGCTTTGATATCATCAGCATTCCATGTTCGATATACGAGCATGGTTGATCGCTGTCCTGCTGTTCCTGCACGAGGATTTGGTACTTCTATCATAGGATAGGCACCTCCCTGGTCACTGTGTTCCACCATGGGAGGGGCTGTAGGCACTTTCGCTTGACTGCGTGTTTGTGGTTTTTCTGGTTTTTCTGGTTTTTCACTTTTTACCTTAGGTTTTACTGCCAAATCATACTGTGGTGGCGGTACATCGTCATCCTCTGGTAGAGGAGATGAAGGTGTTGTTGTCACCGACGATCCAGCCGGCGGTGGTTGCTGAGGCTGTTCTGGTTCTCTGTGCTGAATTATCACATCTTCTTCTGCCTTACCTACAGCTTTCTTTTTCCTTGCTTTCTCTAATCGTCGCTTCTCTGCTCCCTTCCGTCTGTTCTCTGCTTCCTCCTCCCAAAATGCCACTAAATCTGCCCCTACTTTCTGCATCTTTTTCTCATCACCTTTATGTTGCTGTTCTAACTCCTTCTTTAGCTTCTGTATACTGATCAGGTTCAGTCGTCCGTCAAAGTCATGTTTATTTATCCAGGTCTCCAATTTCTTTGTTGCTTTTGGATTTTTTGCTTCCATAAATTTCCAGTCGTCAGTTGATAAATTTTCCTTATTTTTAGACGTCTTACCCCCCATTTTTATTATCCCTTGTTATAATTTGGACTTCAGACGGGGGCACACCTAGGGTGTTCTAAATCTGAAGTTTTCACACTTTCTTTGGACGTGACAATTAATTTGCCGTCGTGTGGTTGATTCCTTTCACCTCCCCGTAGGAAGCGGAATCACTTGCCTCTGCTTCCACACGCACGGTTGTCACTAACGTTGTCCAAAGTATTACACTTTCACACAGTTATTTACACTTACACAAAACACTATTTACACATAGAAACACTTTTAATAATCGTACGCGTATTCTTAGCCCAGGGGAGCTCGCCCTCCCGTGAAATTTAACTAATGTCCTGCATTAGGGGACTCCGCCGTCCCTGCCAGATTTAACTGCTTTTTTACAGTGCACGTATTTCTACCCGGGATTTCCTTTACGTATTAAAACAGAGGAGTCCGTATCCTCCTTCCGGAATTTAACTACGTGCGTCCCTCGCAACCGTAGAGGAGTCCGCCCTCCTTACAGAGTTTAACTGTGTTTCATTAACAGACGATTCTGTATCATCGCTTACAGAGTTTAACTGTTTTATGTGATCACTTTTATCCCCTACCGGTACGCGTATATAAACAGAGGAGTCCGCACCCTCCTTACAGAGTTTAACTGCTTTGCATTAACAGACGATTCTGTATCATCGCTTGCGGAATTTAACTGTTTATGTGATCTGATCACCACTCACTCAGTACTGTTTACAAAGAAATTTTACTCACTGACTCGTCAACCAGACGATGCCAACGGTGGTCGACAATTGCAGACACGATCAATCGATCGGACCTTGGCCAAGGATTTACGTCTGGACTTGACGACCTCCGCTGGACACCTCCGGTATTGTTGAGCTCCCGGACGTAGCCCCCAATCAATGTTGGGTATTTTCTCCTCCAAACATTCTTAAAACCTTTGATAAGACAAACAGAGTCAAGAAACACCAGTGAGACAGAAAGTCAAATTAATCACGCGCGGAGTGCGGCCAGGCTGTACACCAAGGCTACACTAAAGTCTGGCCTGTGCTCCCGCTCTTTTTATTAGAGATGCCCTCATTACATCATAAAACTTGTCCTAAGGGGGGGGGGGGACAACGCGAGACAAGTTTCTTCCCGTAACATAAACACATACGTCAATAAGCGCAGCTGTAAGGACAAACAGTTTCTTTCTTTTACTCTTATCGTCGGAGGTCAGCACATCTCGTTCGTCTGTTGCAGTTATCAGCTGTTGTGCATCTGCCTGGAGTGTCCTGGTCTTCACACTAAGCATCACGTCACAACAGTCAAAACAACCTTCAGTTCTTTTACTCCCAGTTCAGCCTGACCCCGTCATGCTTCACTCCCAGTCGTTAGCGGCTACGAAAACAAGTTGTATAATAATAATAATAAGTACATCCAGCTCTTCATTCCCAGTTCAGATTGACCCCAGCATGCTAAAACAAGGTTGAATAACACATACATTCTCGGGGTTAGGTGCAAACAGCACAACACCGTTTTCATAAGAAAGAAGATGAAGGTACAAATGTTTAACAGTGATAATGTTATATGGCTGGGGGGGCCTGGCTGCCGGTTTGTTTCTGTCTTTTGGTTTTCCTCCCAGGTGGCGTGCGTTTGGGACTGAGTGGCTGTGTTGCTGAGGCTGTCAGGACCTCACCCTGATCACCTGCGACTCGTCAGGACTCACAGCTGTGGTGCATCTGGATGGATTGGAACATGTTGGCATTTAAGACTGGAGTGCACAGTGTGTATTTGCCAGAGACTCGACCTTGTGACCAGACGGGTGAGTTCGTCTCGGGAGCCATCTCATCAACAGCGGATGCTGAGAACGTCCAGGTTTGATGCACAGTCTGTGAAAGAGGAGGGGGTGAGGTTTCACGCTCGTCAGCACACTTCCTGAGGTACGTTAGATTTTGTGACTAACAGTTATACAGTCAGTAAATGTGGTGTCCCTCACACCTTATTGTATTGAGCTGTTTGTTAGTCATGTATCAGCTTCCACTGCAGTGGAGTTTTGTGAACTGGATGTTCCATGCCTGCAGGTTGGGAAGCTGATCAGTAATCAAGCCAGGAAGTGTTTGCTGTTTGTACACCTTTAAGTGTTCTGTGTGTAGAGTGTGGACTCACATAATGGTTCCTTCTTTCACAGACTCGGTTGTTGCGGCCACCTGGGGGGTGTCGGCGGGGTCCTTGGGTTCGAAACAGCTTCTGGCTCCGGACCGTTAGCACTGCTGGGAGCGCACCACGCCAGGCCGCACCTTTTTGTTATTATATTATCACTGTTATGTATTAAATTCAGTTAGCCTTTGTACCGTGCTCTGCTTATTTCATACTGGGTCCTTCAAACGCTGGTCGGTTCTCCGAGCTGCGTCCGACACATAACAGTAGTCTCTGGCCAAACATCACGGACCCAGCGGTAGCAGAGACGGTAACACACCGGGAAGGCGGCAGCAGACGTTCAGTGGTTATCCGGATCAGTTGCAGGGCTCTCCGCCCGGAAGGTGCGTGTTTGAGAACCCATTACTGGCTACTGATTTGTGCTCTCTTGCAGCCGTGTTCCTGTGTTGTGCCTTATCCGTGGGTCGTGGTGGAGTGTGACTGGCGACGGCTTCGCGTCACGCTCCGACCGGATAAGAGGTGTAAACGGGAGCTGCAAGAGTGCGTTTGTAATGGGTTCACGCGCACGGCGGAGCTCTGTTAGCACGGGTCGCTGGGCTTCCTGTGTTACAGTTGTAGCCCCGTTTCCCCGGATAAAGATAACTACTGCGTCTGTTGTATCAGCTCCGGCGTTATTTAGTTGAGCACATTTTGGTTGTGTGTTGCACTCAGCTGCGCACAAAAGCAGCTCGTTTGTTTTTTCTGTCGCCAAAGGGGTTTTTTCATTTTTTGCACTCTGGCTCCCCCTTGTGGTGACTGAATCACGTTACCGTCAAGCTCTTGAGTAGGAACAGGTGTGTTCCATTTGGTTGAGCTTGACGGTATAACTCACTGATTTGTTTTGTGTTAGTTCATTTTGTGTGGGTGTTTTTTGAGTTGGTTTTTGTGTGGGATTTTATTTTTTTGTTTTCCGCTATTTGTCTGGGGTTGTGACCCTGCAGCCTGTCTGAAAAAGAACAAAAAAAAAAAAAAAAAAAAAAAAGGGGACCCAACCAACTGTGTGTTGGTCTGTTTGTTTTTTCTTTTATTTCTTTTTGTTTCACATCCCCAGGGTTAGATGGAACGGTCCCCTGGGGGGTGATAGGGTGGTACTTGGGTTGTTTTTTTCTTTTTTTGCTTTTTTTTTGTTTTTTGTTATGCCCTCTCTTCTCCTCTGACTCCAGCCGGGTGTGCCGTAGTGTCGGCATTGCTGGAGGGGTGCAGTTAGGTTGTGCTGGGCGTTTCCCAGGTGGCCTCTGCACCCGGGAGGGGAGGGGGGGGTTTGGGGTATCTTTTTGTTTCCCCCCCCCCCCAGTTTCTGCCCTCAGGGTTTGACTGTGGTGTCCTCTGGTGGGGAAAGGGCTGTAGGCCCATCTAGCCATGGACGGCCGGGGCTGGGTCCATTGGTCATGAGGGGAGGCGTCTCCTGGGGTTGACGAGTGGTCCTCTGGGAGGCGCTGGTAGTCCCCGTGGGTGACGTTGGATCCCAGAGGGACCTCGGTCGTGGTTATTACTCCTGGAGCTGGCAGGAGGCCCTCTGGGGGGTGTTGGTCCCTACATGTCGTTTGGGGGGGAGGAGGGGGGGGTGTTGTAGCATTTTTGTTTGTGAGCTCAAGTTTGGGTTTTTCTTTTCTCCCCTTCCCTGGGGTTTGATGGAACGGTCCTCTGGGGGGGGGGGGGGGGGGGGGTATTTTGGCATTTTTGTTTGTGAGCTCAAGTTTGGGTTGTTTTTCTTTTCTCCCCTTCCCTGGGGTTTGATGGAACGGTCCTCTGGGGGGGGGGGGGTTTAGTATTTTTCTTTGTAGGCTTGGGTTTGGGTTGTTTTTCCTTTCTCCCCTTCCCTGGGGTTTGATGGGACGGTCCCCTGGGGAGGGGGGGGTGTTTTGGTTGTTTGTGTTTTGTTTTATGACTAATTACACATGTTTGGATAAAGGCTGACCGCACAGGTGTAGGAACTCCTGGCCACACCTGTGCTAAGAGACTGTCAGAAACAAGGGCAAAGATGCAGCCAGTTCAACCAGTCTGTTGGAGGATGAACGCGGACACGGTTTCCAGCCATGGTCCCTGGAGGGGGGTGTTTCTCCTGGGCCAGGTGTGTGTGGTCGCCGGGAGGCTTCCCGTGAGGGTGGGGTACTGTTATATGGCTGGGGGGGCCTGGCTGCCGGTTTGTTTCTGTCTTTTGGTTTTCCTCCCAGGTGGCGTGCGTTTGGGACTGAGTGGCTGTGTTGCTGAGGCTGTCAGGACCTCACCCTGATCACCTGCGACTCGTCAGGACTCACAGCTGTGGTGCATCTGGATGGATTGGAACATGTTGGCATTTAAGACTGGAGTGCACAGTGTGTATTTGCCAGAGACTCGACCTTGTGACCAGATGGGTGAGATTGTCGTCTCGGGAGCCATCTCATCAGCAGCGGATGCTGAGAACGTCCAGGTTTGATGCACAGTCTGTGAAAGAGGAGGGGGTGAGGTCTCACGCTCGTCAGCACACTTCCTGAGGTACGTTAGATTTTGTGACTAACAGTTATACAGTCAGTAAATGTGGTGTCCCTCACACCTTATTGTATTGAGCTGTTTGTTAGTCATGTATCAGCTTCCACTGCAGTGGAGTTTTGTGAACTGGATGTTCCATGCCTGCAGGTTGGGAAGCTGATCAGTAATCAAGCCAGGAAGTGTTTGCTGTTTGTACACCTTTAAGTGTTCTGTGTGTAGAGTGTGGACTCACATAATGGTTCCTTCTTTCACAGACTCGGTTGTTGCGGCCACCTGGGGGGTGTCGGCGGGGTCCTTGGGTCCGAAACAGCTTCTGGCTCCGGACCGTTAGCGCTGCTGGGAGCGCACCACGCCAGGCGGCACCTTTTTGTTATTATATTATCACTGTTATGTATTAAATTCAGTTAGCCTTTGTACCGTGCTCTGCTTATTTCATACTGGGTCCTTCAAACGCTGGTCGGTTCTCCGAGCTGCGTCCGACACATAACAGATAACATATATATATATATATATATAAAATCCTTAACAGCCATTTCCTCTCCAACTTATGGGTTATCTGCTTTAAGCTACGAGTTTGTGAGTTATACCACGGAGTCAGGCACTTCTGATTTAAAGCTCTCTTTTTTAGAGGAGCTACAGCATCCAAAGTTGTCTTCAATGAGGATGTAAAACTATTGATGAGATACTCTATCTCACTTACAGAGTTTAGGTAGCTACTCTGCACTGTGTTGGTATATGGCATTAGAGAACATAAAGAAGGAATCATATCCTTAAACCTAGTTACAGCGCTTTCTGAAAGACTTCTAGTGTAATGAAACTTATTCCCCACTGCTGGGTAGTCCATCAGAGTAAATGTAAATGTTATTAAGAAATGATCAGACAGAAGGGAGTTTTCAGGGAATACTGTTAAGTCTTCTATTTCCATACCATAAGTCAGAACAAGATCTAAGATATGATTAAAGTGGTGGGTGGACTCATTTACTTTTTGAGCAAAGCCAATAGAGTCTAATAATAGATTAAATGCAGTGTTGAGGCTGTCATTCTCAGCATCTGTGTGGATGTTAAAATCGCCCACTATAATTATCTTATCTGAGCTAAGCACTAAGTCAGACAAAAGGTCTGAAAATTCACAGAGAAACTCACAGTAACGACCAGGTGGACGATAGATAATAACAAATAAAACTAGTTTTTGGGACTTCCAATTTGGATGGACAAGACTAAGAGTCAAGCTTTCAAATGAATTAAAGCCCTGTCTGGGTTTTTGATTAATTAATAAGCTGGAATGGAAGATTGCTGCTAATCCTCCGCCCCGGCCCGTGCTACGAGCATTCTGACAGTTAGTGTGACTCGGGGGTGTTGACTCATTTAAACTAACATATTCATCCTGCTGTAACCAGGTTTCTGTAAGGCAGAATAAATCAATATGTTGATCAATTATTATATCATTTATCAACAGGGACTTAGAAGAGAGAGACCTAATGTTTAATAGACCACATTTAACTGTTTTAGTCTGTGGTGCAGTTGAAGGTGCTATATTATTTTTTCTTTTTGAATTTTTATGCTTAAATAGATTTTTGCTGGTTATTGGTAGTCTGGGAGAAGGCACCGTCTCTACGGGGATGGGGTAATGAGGGGATGGCAGGGGGAGAGAAGCTGCAGAGAGGTGTGTAAGACTACAACTCTGCTTCCTGGTCCCAACCCTGGATAGTCACGGTTTGGAGGATTTAAGAAAATTGGCCAGATTTCTAGAAATGAGAGCTGCTCCATCCAAAGTGGGATAAATGCCGTCTCTCCTAACAAGACCAGGTTTTCCCCAGAAGCTTTGCCAATTATCTATGAAGCCCACCTCATTTTTTGCACACCACTCAGACAGCCAGCAATTCAAGGAGAACATGCGGCTAAACATGTCACTCCCGGTCTGATTGGGGAGGGGCCCAGAGAAAACTACAGAGTCCGACATTGTTTTTGCAAAGTTACACACCGATTTAATGTTAATTTTAGTGACCTCCGATTGGCGTAACCGGGTGTCATTACTGCCGACGTGAATTACAATCTTACCAAATTTACGCTTAGCCTTAGCCAGCAGTTTCAAATTTCCTTCAATGTCGCCTGCTCTGGCCCCCGGAAGACAATTGACTATGGTTGCTGGTGTCGCTAACTTCACATTTCGCAAAACAGAGTCGCCAATAACCAGAGTTTGATCCTCGGCGGGTGTGTCGTCGAGTGGGGAAAAACGGTTAGAGATGTGAACGGGTTGGCGGTGTACACAGGGCTTCTGTTTAGGGCTACGCTTCCTCCTCACAGTCACCCAGTCAGCCTGCTTTCCCGGCTGCTCGGGATCTGCCAGGGGGTAACTAACGGCGGCTAAGCTACCTTGGTCTGCACCGACTACAGGGGCCTGGCTAGCTGTAGAATTTTCCACGGTGCGGAGCCGAGTCTCCAATTCGCCCAGCCTGGCCTTCAAAGCTACGAATAAGCTACACTTATTACAAGTACCGTTACTGCTAAAGGAGGCCGAGGAATAACTAAACATTTCACACCCAGAGCAGTAAAGTGCGGGAGAGACAGGAGAAGCTGCCATGCTAAATCGGCTAAGAGCTAGTAGCTACGCTAAGCTAGTGGATTCCTAAAAACACGCAAAGTGAATAATGTGTAAATAATTTAGAGGTGATTCAGCAGAAGGAGTGCTTTATTTAAGGCACGTAAAGATTACACTGGGAAACAAATCGTAATCTAGATAACTAGATCAATCTAACTGCGCAGATTAAACAGCTAACAGATACAGAAAAACACCGCTGTGCTCCGGAACAGGAAGTGATACAATACCGCAGTGAGAGCCAACCACCAGTAGAGGCAAGCCAGCCTTTCAGCATGAAAGTATGTATTTTTAATGTGTGACAGCTTCCTGTATTGTAACTGAGTCTCTGCTGTTTCTAACAAACCAAACCGTGGAAAATCAGGTAAAAATTCAGGGAGTTGTGGATTATTGTAGTTGTGAATACACTTTCCTCAGTACAAATAAATGCATTGGGGGCGCAATAGGGACCAATCCAAGATGACAGCTGTGCTGATACATCAGCTCCAATAGGCAGCAGCAGTCCATGAGGCATCTATGTATGAGGTCTCTTAGATAATAAACCGACCCTTTTTTTTTTTTTTTTAACTATATGGATTTGAACGACATGCGATTACACCAATCATGCTTGAACCCTCGTGCGCATGCGTGAGTTTTTTCACGCGTGTCGGTGACGTCATTTCCCTGTGGGCAGGCCTTGAGTGAGATGTGGTCCCGCCCTCTCGGCTGAATTCCTTTGTTTCCCACGCTGCTCGAGATGGCGCGCGTTGCTTTATCAAAATTTTTTCTGGACCTGTGAGGAATATCCGAGTGGACACTATTCGAGAAATTAAGCTGGTTTTCTGTGAAAAGTTTAACGGCTGATGAGAGATTATGGGGTGTTTCTGTCGGTGTAAGGACTTCCCACGGAGCGGGACGTCCTGCAGCGCTTCCAGGCGCTGTCGTCGGCCTGTTTCGAGCTGAAAACATCCTAATTTAAGGCTTAATTCACCCAGGACATCGTGAGAGAACAGAGAAGATTCAGAAGAGGCCGGCATGAGGAATTTATGCGGACATTCCACTGTTTAAGGACATTTTTTTAATGAAAGACGTACGCGCAAATTCGCGAGTCGTTTCCGTGACGACTCAGCAAATCTGTGTGCGCCGCGACAGGAAAAACACCTCCGTGTTGAAAACCATTTGTAGAATTCAGGCGGCTTTTAATGGCTTTCAACAAGTGAGTAACTGAGAAATTGTTTAACAGCTTGGGCATGTTCCAACTTGCCCGTTAAGATTTCCAACGGAGGTGTTTTTCCTGCCGCGACCCCCCGCGGTCGGGTCCAGCCCGACATGCGACTCTGCCCGCACGTTCTTTCATTACAAAATGACCGTTAACAATGGAATGTCCGAATAGACTCCTCATGTCGACTTCTTCTGAAAGTTCTCTGTTCTCTGACGACTTACTGCGTCAACAGAGCCTGAAATGTGGAAGTTTTCAACTTGAAACGGCGAGACGCTGCCGCCTCGAAGCGCAGATCGCCGTCAGGCGCCGTGGACCGTCCTTAAAGCGACACTACCAGACCAAAATCTCTCATCAGCCGTTAAAATTTTTACCGAAAACCAGCTGAATTTATTGAATGGTGTCCACTCAGTTGTGCCTTACAGTTTTGAAAAAAAATTTATCAAACAAAGCAACAGTCTCTGAGCCATTCCTAAACAATGAAAAAAATCGACGAGCGGGTGGACGACTCCTCACTCAAAGACTGCCCACAGGCGAATGACGTAACCGACAGGCGTGAAAAAACTCTCGCATGCCCACGAGGGTTCAAGCATGTCTGATGTAATCACACGTGATTCAAATCCATATGGTTTTTGAAAAAAATAATAAGGTCGGATACTTTTCTAATAGACCTCGTATATAATGTCTATGCATTCTCTTCTCCTTTTCCCCTTTCAGGTTAATGTCTTGAGCATAGGTCATCACAAATATTCTTGAAAAAAAAGCTGATATTTGATATGTCCTCTCCTCAGTCCTCACATGATTAATGATGTGATTCCCTTGGAACCTGTTTCCTTGCACTATGCTTCGGTGGATGATTATTATCGGTTATTATCGGTTATTAAACTGATTAAGCTCACCAGCCCCAGTGTGCTGCCCGCTAAGGCAGACATCACAGATGCTTTTAGATGGCTGCCTATTCACCTTGTGGCTTGGCTTTCCCTCCAGAGACCGTTCTGTTTTGTCAGTTCTCTGTTCAGTTTTCCATGACTTTGGCAGCCCCCTCTCCACTGAAGAGACGATAGCCCCTTCTGGATTTTTTAGGCATCCTCCTCGATACCACTGCCATTCGAGGTTCTCTGCCTAGTGAAAATTTATCTAGGATTAGAGCAGTCTCCAAGTCATTCCTTTCTGCCGTTATAGTTACTTAGAGGGATCTGCTGTCTTCTTTTACAAGGTACAGGAATCATCCAGCTCTCTCAAGGTGTTCACAGATGCTGCCCAATCCCTAGCTTTTGGAGAATTATTTAACCATTCATGCTTTTCTGAGAAATGGCCAAATGATTTCTCCAATGCAGCTTCCTCTGCCCTCTTTGAGCTGTTCCCACTGGTGGCATTCTGTGTTCTATAGGGTCATGTATGTGCTCCTAATTGGATTATTTTGTGTTGCTACAATTCTACCATTGCAGACATAATTTAGGGGAGGTGATGGTCTAATGGTTAAGGTGTTGGGCTTGAGACCAGAAGATCCTTGGTTCAAATCCCCACCTGACTGGAAAATCACTAAGGGCCCTTGGGCAAGGTCTTTAATCTCCTATTGCTCCCCGTGTGTAGTGAGCGCCTTGTATGGCAGCACCCTGACCTCGCGGTGAATGTGAGGCATAATTGTAAAGCGCTTTGAGCATCTGATGCCGATGGAAAAGCGCTATATAAATGCAGTCCATTTACCATTTACCATATAATTAACAAAGGTTATTATGCTATTACAGTGCCTTATTTGGCAGTCTGTTACAAATAATCTCATTCTGACTGCTGTGTACACACCTGGTCACATGAATAAAGATGCTGATGCACTCTCTCATTTCTGTTTTGAGGAGTTTCAGTATCTGTCCCCTGCAACACATCAGGTCAGTGTCTGAAGTTCACAGGCCTGATCCTAGACTGAATCCCATGTTAGCCTCTATAGTTACATGTGTCAGTGTTGGGGTTTAGGCTTTGCCTTTCCCTTTCAATTTCAAATTATTTCAATTTATTTTCATTTCTATAGCACTAAATCACAACAAAGCTGCCTCAAGGTGCTTCACTAAAGTAAGGTCTAACTTTACAAACCCCCAGAGCAAGCACACAGGCGACAGTGGTAAGGAAGAACTTTCATTTTGTGTCTTGTTGTTTCCTCTCCCTGGTGTTTCATTTTGTCTCAGTCTGTCTCAGTGTTGCTGCGTGTTGTCAGGAAAGATGACTTTAAGCTTGCTTTCAGCTTGTTTTCATCTTGGAATATAATACGTGCCATGGGATTAATATACATGCTGTTGGATTAAACTGGACAGTGTTTGGTACCTTCCAGGAGTAAGTGAGGTCATATCGGACTTTTCCATTACAAATGGGGAGGCCCACGGAATGAACTCGGTGGTGAAGACAATGGAACATGTCTAAGAATGATTCGAACATGACAGGTATGATCAAGTGAAGTATTAATGTGTTAAAATTAAGAGTTGATTAGAAAAAGTATGTTACAAATAAGTGAAATGAATGATTACATGAGTTGTTTTTCATAAAGAGTGCAGAGTCAGAGAAAAAGAGGAAGTGAAGAAGATGTCGCAAGCAGGGCAAGAAAAGCTGATGTTAAACAACTGATCAAATGATTAAGATGTTAGTAAAATATGGAATGAATAATAAGGAATGAAAATGTTTGTATATGATCATATGAATTGTTATGTGAAAGAGAGTTGTAATGAAATGATTGAATATGATTGATGTGATTCTAAAGAAATGATTTAAAAGAATGAATTCTCAGAAAAGCTGAAGTGTTAACAGAAAAGACGAACTTGAGAAATAAGTTACTGGTAGGGGCTGCAGAGATTTCCAGTAAGCAGAAGGAGAAGGGAGGAGGTTTTGAGTCAACAGTGTCCCCATGGTAACCAAGATCATCTGAGGACGACTGGAGTCAAGAACATATATAACCTGTTGAAATACCAGTAAACGGAGTTATTCTTCCAGGGAGAGGTGCTGTTGCCACTACTCCCCTGCTACAAGGAAATCACAAGACTTGACCATCTTGTGAGCATCAATTGGAATCGTGGAGTGAGAGGATTGGAGCCATAAAAGATCATTTGAGAGAGATTTCAACTCCTACTCAGGCCGTCCAGTCACGGAGTAGCAGAACAACGGAGAGTAACCACTGGCCTTAAGTCTGAGTGGGGAATGTTTAACGATTTCTCTCTCAAGGAACATGACAGCATACCAGAATGGATTAGATCAACTCTTGGTTGATTGAAGATGGAATAAATTCTTATGTGGATTAACGTCCTGAAGGATTATGACATCACACAAGGATCGTGGTCAGCTAACGACTAATAGCTGATGAAGAGGAAATCAAGTTCATCGAGCTGGGGACCCTAACCTCAAAAATCTCCTTCCCTCACTCCTAGAAAAAAATTGTTAAGAAGTCAATCCAGTCTCAGTCAAAGTAAGATCAGTCAGAATTATTGAATTAAAAACAAAAATCTCTGCCAATCATTATTATAATTATACTTGAATTACTGTTGTGAAATTATCACCATATAATCTATTTTGATTATGTTATTGGCACTTGCAAAACCTGCAATAAATTTCCAAGCATGTAGTTAAAGTGTTAAGGTTCGGACATTGGATTATTGATGCTTCTTAAGGTGTAAAAGTTAAAGTTTATTGGGTGCACAGCATCAAAAGACTCTAAAAGGTTAGTCTGGTTTTTAATGAAAATAACACATCCTGGGGACTCGCTGTACGAGTCACTAAATTTAAAATCTAGCAACATTCCAAGAGCCCTGATCCATAAGAGGAGAGCTGCCGTTAACGGGCGTGGCCGGTTCGTATCCTGGTTCCTGAGAAGGCTATTCGACCGGGGTGCGAGATCAGCTTCAGCGGGGTGGACGTCCGGATGGAGGCAGTGAGCAGCTAGATGAATCTCCTCGCCACCAGCTTGAACAGCCTTGGTGCAGCCCTGCCGGGTAATACCCGTGGAGACACGAAGGTCGGACCCCAGAGACGGAGTGCTGGTTTTGTACACAAACACACTCATCGGAGGGTGAGTGTGTGCTGTGTATCTAAAAAGCGGGATCTGACAGTGTAGACTCTGGCTTCCCTCCTCTGATCCTCTGCAGCTGTTGAGTCTGCTCACCTGAAACCTATCTCCAATTAACCCAGTGCATATTTCACTGCAGATCTTTCAGGCTCCATTGTTGTTACAGACATATTGGCCTTATCTCTGAGATTTTTTTTTTTTTTTTTTTTTTATGGTTTGTACTTCGTGTTATTTTCCCAGACATCTGTTTTCCTATTTTGTCTGTGCCTCAGATCCTCCACACCTGATCCACCAGAATCCTAGTTGCCATCTGCCTTGCTTCAGTCTTTAGCCTCCTGTTTAATTTACTCATATTCGACTCCTCTGCCTGCCCTGCTCAGCTGTTACTGTCCTCAACTGTCAGACTGCTCCAGCCAAGTCTGCCTAAATCTCACCAAAATAAACTGTAAAAACCATTCTCTGTGTCCAGGTTGTGTCTGCATTTTGGGTCCTATCAGTCATTTCATCAGCAGGCATGGCATCTCATTTTACTGCTATGCTGATGACACACAGCTGTACTTATGGACAGAGCCAAACCCCTCTTCTTTGCAGGCATGTTCCTTGTCTTCATTACCACACCCTTTTCCACTTACCACCTTCACTTCCTCATCACCTACAGAATCCATTTTAATATTGCTCTCATGACCCACCAAGGCATCCATGGCAATGTCCCCACGTACCTCAAAGACATTCTCATTCTCGACGCATCCTCCCATTCCCTCTGTAGTGAATTAACACTATAGTAATTAATTTTACCTCAAATAAAATTTGGGGCACCACCTACTGGCTGAATGATTTTGTAACAATGTTATAAACACTGAAATATCTGTCTATAAGCCTCTGGCACAAGCTCATACGCTCTCTACACGGTGCTTTTCACTTTGTCATAAACCGAACTATCTTCCAGTGACAACGAAGCATACGCCTCCTGAGCTTTACCTGTAAGCACACATTGCAGAAGCAATGGCCAAACCTCCCTCAGCCACTTTAACATTGATGCCACGCGCTCAAATAAAACAAAATATTTATCCACATCCTTTTCATTGAAGGTTGGGATAAATCGAATGCACTTGTTCACAGTCTGCACACCAGACACACGCGCCACATCGTGTCTCTGCGCTTCTTCCAAATCCAGTTTATGTTGTTCTAACTGAATTTCTTTCTCCCTGAGATTAGCTTGCATTTCCTGCTCTCGGAGTTTAATCTGAATTTCCTGTTCTCTATGATTAGACTGAATTTCCTGTTCTCGCAGATTCATCTCCAAATGCTTTATTTCCAACTGCTCTAATTTCTGCAAATCAGCGTCCTCTGATGCAACAGGAGGAAACACGCCCTTCATGACCAACGCGTCAATTTGCTGTTTAATCTCTTTTTTCTTATCCCGGCTTGTAACTGGAATGTCAAAATGAGTCGCAATTACCAGCAGATTATCTTTGACGAAAACATCAAGCTTTGTGGGATTAGCCACAAAACACATATGGCACACACTGCGCTACGTAACCACACACAGACCGAGTTAATACACTGCAAACTGAAGTGCTCACATGTGCACTGCACGACGCTCAATGCAACCGTGTCCCCTCTATTGTAAGCCTGCTTAACAAGCTCCACCAAATTAATTTACCTAACTCTTCACGTGGTTTGGCGGTGGGATGATTAAGCATACAACCAGCGAGAAAACATTTCTCCTGGACTGCTCCCGAGAACACTGTCACACAGTGAATGCCAACCGCACCCCCACGACACTATCAAAAAAACAACCAAAAATTTTTCGAGACCCTCCCTTCCATTTACAAGCTGTCATGATAATTTGTATATTATCATTCTCCAGTAGCTATGCAAGGGAAGAGCATATACAGAAAGGTACACCCGTAGCAGACAAACTGATTGAACAGTTCATGGCTGATAATCACTTCGATTCAGAGCAAAATTGCCACTGTTCTTTAAATCTAACCCATTTTCAAATTGTTGTGGGGCATTCCTTGCAAAACTGCATTTACATTCGTCATATTGCAAGAGGGAAAGCATACCCATCACACACATAATACTCCACTGTAAGAGTATGATAGTCACTTCACTATGAGGAGTGGTAGTAGTGAGATCAATCAGTCAGAAATAGTTCATTTAGCCCTACTGGTTGCAGACATTTAGGATTTTTTTTTTTTTTTTTCTGGGAGCAGTGATGCGGTTTTGTGATGTTTTGGTGATGCACCTTGATACCACTAATGATTAACTGACATATAAGTTTTAGATCACCTCTCTAGGTATTTTGTTTGTGGAGATACTCAGAAAAATTTACCTTTTACTGATCTGCTCCAAAAGTTAATCATCTCAAGACACTCAATTAATATGTATACTGAGATTCGAGAAACTCTGCTCACCCATTTCTGTGTTATTTTGTACACAGACGAGACAGACAGGCATGCATACATGAGTGATTACAGTAGCCTGCTGCACCACTGGTGTAAAGGGTGTAAAAATGATTCATGATCAGTGTTCTTGCAACTCTAAGGAGATGCGAGTTTCAAATGGTGAAATGTAATTTTTGGCGCCACATTGCACATATTAGTGTACTTACTGTGGGAGATCATGTTTTTAGCGTTTATTGCCTGCTGCTTTGTGGGATGGAGGCACTGTGCAGTTTTGCCATTTTGGCATTCCTCCCTGCGTAAACATAGCCACAGCTGTAGGGTAGCATCTCAGATGTTAAGTGTGTTTCTCTATTTATGAAGAGGTGGAGGGATAATCCTTGCACTACTCAATAAGCCTGCAGGGAGAGATGGATCAACCAGCATGGCACAAATTATCTCCAGCCTTGTATTTCTGTCTCAGTTCCCATCAACTGCCATGGTCTCATTGCTTCTCTCTCTCCAAGGGTGAGAGATAGATTGATTTTTGTCTCAATGCAGTAATTCACATTTTATGAGTCTGTATAACCTAAATATTTGTCATAAGCCTTCATATCTCACTAAAGCCAAATTGGACTGCATTGTAAAGATGATTTGTCATATTATCTCTGTCTATCTACAGATGAGGATTTTTTTTATTTTTTTGACTCCTATGAAATGAATTTTCTCTCAACATTTTCCCAAGTGTTTTTTAATAGATCAAGGAATTTCCAACACAGCATTTCTAAATATCCTAGTTTCCTCTAATTTCCTGCTTTTAAACTCAGATAAAACTGAAGTTATTGTACTTGGCCCCACAAATCTTAGAAACATGGTGTCTAATCAGATCCTTACTCTGGATGGCATTACCCTGACCTCTAGTAATACTGTGAGAAATCTTGGAGTCATTTTTGATCAGGATATGTCATTCAAAGCGCATATTAATCAAATATGTAGGACTGCTTTTTTGCATTTACGCAATATCTCTAAAATTAGAAAGGTCTTGTCTCAGAGTGATGCTGAAAAACTAATTCATGCATTTATTTCCTCTAGGCTGGACTATTGTAATTCATTATTATCAGGTTGTCCTAAAAGTTCCCTGAAAAGCCTTCAGTTAATTCAAAATGCTGCAGCTAGAGTACTAATGGGGACTAGAAGGAGAGAGCATATCTCACCCATATTGGCCTCTCTTCATTGGCTTCCTGTTAACTCTAGAATAGAATTTAAAATTCTTCTTCTTACTTATAAGGTTTTGAATAATCAGGTCCCATCTTATCTTAGGGACCTCGTAGTACCATATCACCCCAATAGAGCGCTTCGCTCTCAGACTGCAGGCTTACTTGTAGTTCCTAGGGTTTGTAAGAGTAGAATGGGAGGCAGAGCCTTCAGCTTTCAGGCTCCTCTCCTGTGGAACCAGCTCCCAATTCAGATCAGGGAGACAGACACCCTCTCTACTTTTAAGATTAGGCTTAAAACTTTCCTTTTTGCTAAAGCTTATAGTTAGGGCTGGATCAGGTGACCCTGAACCATCCCTTAGTTATGCTGCTATAGACGTAGACTGCTGGGGGGTTCCCACGATGCACTGTTTCTTTCTCTTTTGCTCTGTATGCACCACTCTGCATTTAATCATTAGTGATCGATCTCTGCTCCCCTCCACAGCATGTCTTTTTCCTGGTTCTCTCCCTCAGCCCCAACCAGTCCCAGCAGAAGACTGCCCCTCCCTGAGCCTGGTTCTGCTGGAGGTTTCTTCCTGTTAAAAGGGAGTTTTTCCTTCCCACTGTAGCCAAGTGCTTGCTCACAGGGGGTCGTTTTGACCGTTGGGGTTTTACATAATTATTGTATGGCCTTGCCTTACAATATAAGGCGCCTTGGGGCAACTGTTTGTTGTGATTTGGCGCTATATATAAAAAAAAAAAATTGAATTGATTGAATTGATAGTTTTATTTTGGATATTTACATTATTTTATTCCACCCACTGCCAGTCTAGTATGTGTAAGCCTCATATCATCAGATCTCAGAAGCTTAACAGTGTGGATCCTGGTTAGTACTTGATTGGGAGACCTCTATGGAACACCAAGGGTTGTGTTTGTTTCCCCAGGTAAAACTGGAGTTGTGACAAGAAGGGCATCTGGCATAAAACTTGTGCCAAATACCAATACGGATCTGACTATATCCACTGTGGTGACCCCTAACAACAGGGAGCAAAGGCGTATTTAATCCTAATTCATTGAATTTTCAAAAACGTTTTTCACAGTAAACATAGTTTCTGTAATCCCACGATTCTGCACAATGACACACTGCCCACATAATTTTCATTGAAACCATAACTGGTTTCAAAGATTCAAAATTCTGAATGTTTTAATTGACTTGAATTGAATGAACATACAACCCTAATTCCAGTGAAGTTGGGACGTTGTGTAAAATGTAAATAAAAACAGAATACAATGATTTGCGAATCCTCTTCAACCTATATTCAATTGAATACACCACAAAGACAAGATATTTAATGTTCAAACTGATAAACTTTGTTGTTTTTGTGCAAGTATTTGCTCGTTTTGAAATGGAACTGAGCACGTCGTTTGAACTATGGACTTCTAATCATACCAAACTTATATTGGTGAGTAAACGACCATATTTTAAGCCAGAAATGAGGTCCAGGTTGTTAAAAGCAGCATTTCTCCTTTAATTCGTGTTGCCTTATATACACGTGTTTAAGCTAACAGACAGCAGGTGGTTCATGCTCTGTTGGCTTATTAGTGCAGCAGATAACTGAAACAATCCTTCAAATGCATCAAATTTAGCACAAATATAGCTGGAGCAAAATTAATGTAGCAACTTTAATTTTTGACCCCTGTACAAACTGAAACTGACCTTTGTTGCCATTCTTGCTGCTTTTACCTCATAACTCCATAACATTCAGTCACAAATTGTCCAAACTATTTATTTTTTGGAGTCTTTATGATCAGCGAAATAATGTGGTGTGGTTTTCTATATGATTCGAGCAACTTTTAATTTTGATCCCTGTGTAATTCTTCAATCTGTCTGCCTATTGAAAATTCAATTGGCCAATCAGTTTTTTAAAAGCTCCTTGCCATCTAATTTATGGATTATTTGTGCCAAATTTGATGCTTGTATCACCATTTGCAGGATTCCACTCTAAATATTCTCTTATCTGCTGCACTATATATGAGTATATGAGATGTACAATGCTGCTCCTCAGTGTTTCTCAATTGCCCTCAAAAGTATTGGAACACGGCATTTCACACATTTTAATTTTTTATTCCGTTTCAAATACTTTTTTTTCCCTAAAATTATTATTATCTTCCTTAACTCAAACCGAAAGCAAAACTCTACAACTTGATGTAAATTAATTAAAAAAATATAAAATACATCTTCCTGATGAAGTGGTGTACAGCTACAATTTGATCGAAAGTACATTTGAGATGAAAGCCTAGATTTGATGTTTTGGTGAAAGAAACTTTTGTATTTCATCATAACTGCTGTAAATAAAGTCCAAGACATATTCAGTGACTTGGATATGTTCATGTTTCCATCCCCTGACTTGTCTGAAGAAAACTGGCAATAAAACTGATTATTATTATTTACAGGTTTTATCAAGTTTTAGAGATTTGCTTTCAGTTTGAGTATGAGGAAAATAATTTGATGAATTTTATTTTATTTTTTTTTGTATTTCTTGTATTTAAAATGGCATAAACAAATTAAAATGTGTGAAATTCCAAGTGTTTCAATACTTTTGGAGGCCACAGTATCCTAACCTTATGATGAGTGCAAAATGAGTGTGGTATTATTTCTGTTTTGTTTAAGAATGTTTAATTTTCACTGTTGCTGCACTTTGTGTCAAAACATAGTCATATCGTATATCATATTGATATGAAAATTCAGTAAGGTATATCTTCTATTATACATTCCAAATCTAAGGTGGAACTCTACTAGTGTTTACTAAGGTACACCGAGATATCTACTACTACTATCAACTAGCTGAAAACTTTGAATATTAATTTACATCTACATTAAAAAAATGCTTAAAGTGGCATGGGGGTTAGGAGGGCTGTAATTAGGGGGGTCAGCTGAAAAGCAAAAAAAGAAAATGCTTAAAAAGATGGAGAGTTAGGGGGGCAGAGCTCCTCCAGAAGCTGAAAGGCAAAATAAGGAAAATACTTAAAAAGGTGGGGAATGTGGGGAGTGGACCCCCCCAGAAGCTGAAAGGGTTTAGTCACGCAAATGCTCCCAAGAACTATTTTACTGAGAAACATCTGAAGGACCTAAAGGACATGCTTAGATGGCGAGGAGCTAGAGGTGGGCGATACCGGGAATTTTGGTATTGATCCGATACCAAGTAAATACAGGCCCAATATCACCGATATTGATACCAATACCGATACGTTTTCATATTTAAGCTTCATAGATCCAAAGGATCCAAAAGACCTAGGATAGAATTTTGCCAAACATTGTATGTGACAACAAAATACTTTATCACAATCACTATCACATTTTTGTTTAAAAAATATCACTCAACACAACAAAATCTCCTGAGGTAGAGGGATGACTCGAGGAGAGCACTGAGTGGGTGGGCCAGGCTGAGCCTACCTGCATGGCTGTTGGCTGGCGCCGCTGAGCCACGTGACGGCGCAACAACAAAAGACCAGAGGGGGGAGGGTGTGCTGCTCCGTGTTGTGTGACACAGCACAGTGCTGCTCTTACAGACAGAGAGTAGACTTTGATGAATCTGCGTGCGCAGCAATCAGTCCGTGCGGGAGAGAAAAAAGCTTGAGTATCGATCTTTTTACACAAGCATTGGTATCGATATTATCAATATTAGGATCAATCCACCCACCTCTATGAGGAGCTTTTCCAGGCATGTGAGAGGCAAATAAAGAAAAATGCTTAAAAAGGCGGGGGGTCTGGGGGGGCTGGGGGGGCGGGGGGGTGCAGAGCGCCCACTGAAGCTGGAAGTTTTTTGCCATGCTTATGCTCTCCTGAAGCATTTATTCATGTCCACAACATATATATATTAGTCAATGAACTCAAATTTACAAAACACAACCACACAAACAATGGCACACAGCACACAAAACCAATAACAAGACTTAGACTAAGACTTAGGTTTGAACAGATGAGCAAATATTGGCACAAAAACAACAAAGTTTATCAGTTTGAACATTAAATATCTTGTCTTTGTGATGTATTCAATTGAATATAGGTTGAAGAGGATTTGCAAATCATTGTATTCTGTTTTTATTTACATTTTACACAAATTCCCAACTTCATTGGAATTAGGGTTGTACCAAGTACTTTAATATTGTCAGGACAGTTATTCCAGATGTTAACAACTTTAACAGTCAATCAATCAATCAATTTTATTTATATAGCGCCAAATAACAACAAGTTAACAACAGTTGCCCCAAGGCGCTTTATATTGTAAGGCAAGGCCATACAATAATTACGTAAAAACCCCAACGGTCAAAACGACCCCCTGTGAGCAAGCACTTGGCGATAGTGGGAAGGAAAAACTCCCTTTTAACAGGAAGAAACCTCCAGCAGAACCAGGCTCAGGGAGGGGCAGTCTTCTGCTGGGACTGGTTGGGGCTGAGGGAGAGAACCAGGAAAAAGACATGCTGTGGAGGGGAGCAGAGATCGATCACTAATGATTAAATGCAGAGTGGTGCATACAGAACAAAAAGAGAAAGAAACAGTGCATCATGGGAACCCCCCAGCAGTCTACGTCTATAGCAGCATAACTAAGGGATGGTTCAGGGTCACCTGATCCAGCCCTAACTATAAGCTTTAGCAAAAAGGAAAGTTTTAAGCCTAATCTTAAAAGTAGAGAGGGTGTCTGTCTCCCTGATCTGAATTGGGAGCTGGTTCCACAGGAGAGGAGTCTGAAAGCTGAAGGCTCTGCTTCCCATTCTACTCTTACAAACCCTAAGAACTACAAGTAAGCCTGCAGTCTGAGAGCGAAGCGCTCTATTGGGGTGAAATGGTACTATGAGGTCCCTAAGATAAGATGGGACCTGATTATTCAAAACCTTATAAGTAAGAAGAAGAATTTTAATAGACACCATGTTTCTAAGATTTGTGGGGCCAAGTACAATAACTTCAGTTTTATCTGAGTTTAAAAGCAGGAAATTAGAGGTAACAGCAACATAATGGCTTTTTGCAGTAGTTCAATTCCTTAATTTCTCAAAAAACAATATTTCTCTCAAATTATAACTGGAGTCCCTCAGTTTAAACAGATCCTGGACATGTTTTCTGATTCTGGATCAAGTTTCACTTTATATAGACTTTGAAGAATTACTGTTATGGCCCAGTCACACGGCACACGATGATTCCTGAACAAAGGGAAAAAGTTTTAAAAAAGTCACAATTCGTTGAGAAAAGGTGGACGATAGAGCTTTAACACCGAACAGCCTGCGAAGCAAGATCGCAAAAGGGACAAAAGAGGAACTTAAAAAACTGAAGCTAACGATCTTGACGCTTTAAATGAAATGCGCCTGGAGCCACACATGGAGCAGTGTGTGTCTGCATCTCTGAGTTCCAGGACTCGGCGCTGGGACAGAGCTCATAGTGCCTGAGTCCTGGAGAAACTGCAAACAGAAGCTGTGGAGATCTGTGAGCACGTCAGTGGACCACCTGCTCTGGTTCCTCATCCAGAACAAAAGAGGGATCACCTCCATCATCATTAGAATCCTCACTGTCTGTCAACACACTGCTTGCTCTGTTTTGCTCCAATTTAAAAAAAAAAGAAGTTTGCCATGGTCACTGCTGTATCACTGTATTATGTTCTAAGCCATATACGAGGTCTGTCCGTAAAGTATCGTACCTTTTTATTTTTTTCAAAAACTATATGGATTTCATTCATATGTTTTTACGTCAGACATGCTTGAACCCTCGTGCGCATGCGTGAGTTTTTCCACGCCTGTCGGTGACGTCATTCGCCTGTGAGCACGCCTTGTGGAAGGAGTGGTCCCGCCCCCTCGTCGGATTTTCATTGTCTGGAAATGGCGGAATGAAAAGGACTTTTTTTCCATCAGAATTTTTTCAGAAGCTGTTAGAGACTGGCACCTGGAAACCATTCGAAAAATTTATCTGGCTTTCAGTGAAAATTTTACGGGCTTCACAGAGAATAAGGACTTAAAGGACGGTCGGTGCGCTGCGAGCTGCAACGATGCGGCACAAACCACTGGATCATTTCTAAGCTGATGGCTCAGTGGATACGAGACCGTCGTGTGCTCTTTCTCTGGTTATCACAAGACCTGGACATCAGCCATTTTCCGGCAGATTTCACTTTTAACAAGAGATTTTGTCACGGAAAGCCGCGGAGGCTTCGCGCGTCACGACCGATTCGCTGATGAAGCGAGACAAAGGAACACCTCCGTTTCGGAGTGTTAGAGGACAAGTTGGGACATGTCTATCTCGGCTTTCAGTGCTTACCAGTCGAGTGAGTATAAAAGAACTGGACAAATTAATCAGTGTGTGAACGCCTCATGTGCGGTTATTTCCACCAGCCTGATCCACAACGTAAATTCTGTCTTCCAGAACAGCTCTTTATATAATCTTTTTGATTCATCTACCTGTTGCTGTTGTGTGGGCCGCTGAAGAGGAGGTACTGCTGGCCCACCACCACCAGAGGGCGCCCTGCCTGGAGTGCGGGCTCCAGGCACCAGAGGGCGCTGCCGCCTTATGGGAGCAGCCGGGGTGACAGCTGTCACCCATCACCGGACACAGCTGTTCCACTCAGCACAGAGGTATATCAGGAGGACGGCGTCTCCACCTCAGTGCCGAGATATCGCCTAAGACTGAGGTAATATTCTCTGCATTCATATTCTGAACAACCAGCTAAAACTTGTTAAACCTTTTCAGGACTGTTGACTACTGGTAGCTACATTGCTTGGATAAGTACTCACCTTCCTGCTATACTTTGACAAGAGGTGGAGGCGGCTTCTCCCCTCTCCGTTACTGGGTGCTGTCGCATCCACACCTGTCTGTTGTTGCTCTCTCCCGCCAGCAGTACCGGATCCGACGAGCGGAGGCAGTGGCCACCTGGGAATTCGGGACTTGGCGGTTCCAGTATTTCCAGGGTTCGGTGGCAGAGGAGATCTGGGTGGTTTCGGTTCGACTGAGACAGACGTCTCCTACCTTCGAGCCTGCCCACACGACACCAGCGGATTCGACCCCAAATTGTGATTGTTGTATTCATTGTGCTCATTCCACAATAGTAAACCTTGTTATTCCCTTCCTCCATTGTCCGTTCATTGCGCCCCCTGTTGTGGGTCCGTGTTCCTACACTTTCACAACAGGATATCTCGGCCAGCGTCATGGACCCCGAGGGGCGTCAACCGGCTGTTGAACGGCCAATGGAAGACCAAGGCGCGTCGGCGGCTTCGGGAGGGGTAATCGGTGAGTTGCAGCGGATCCTCACCGCTTTCACCTCTCGGATCGATTTAATGACCGAGCAGCACGTTCTCCTAAACCGCAGGGTGGAGGCTCCGGGCGCCGCTACGGCTCTCCCTCCTGAGGACCCTGCGCGTGAAAGTGACGTTCCACTGGTCGTTCAACGGTCCCTTCCTCCGTCCCCAGAAGCATACATAAGCCCTCCAGAGCCGTACGGAGGCTGTGTGGAGACGTGCACGGATTTCCTGATGCAGTGTTCGCTCGTCTTCGCACAGCGTCCCGTGATGTACGCGATTGATGCTAGCAAAGTAGCTTATGTGATAAATCTGCTTCGCGGGGAGGCACGCGCTTGGGCTACAGCGCTCTGGGAGCAGAACTCACGGCTCCTTCATACGTACGATGGGTTTGTACGGGAGCTCAGAACGGTGTTCGATCATCCCAACAGAAGAGAGTCCGCTTCAACCGCACTACTGTCAATAAGACAGGGGCGTCGGAGCGCAGCTGCCTATGCAGTCGCCTTCCGCATCACGGCGGCGAGATCCGGCTGGAATAGCACTGCCCTCCGCGCTGCCTTTGTAAACGGACTGTCACTGGTCCTAAAAGAGCACCTGGTGGCTAAGGACGAACCGCAGGATTTAGATGGGCTCATCGATCTAGTCATACGACTCGACAACCGGTTAGAAGAACGCCGTCGGGAACGAGGCGAAGGGCGTGGCCAGGCACGCGTCGTCCCTCTCCCTTCCGGGTCCGATCGAGCTCCGCCCTCCCCACGCTCCTCTGTTCCTGTGCTCCGTGCGCCTATGGCTCCCCCTGCTGACGAAGCTATGGACACGAGCAGGGCAACATTTAGGGCACCTGGAGCACAAAGGAGGCGGGCCCACGGAGCTTGTTATGTTTGTGGCTCGAGTGAGCATCTCGCAAACGACTGCCCCGAGCGGTTAAACTCCAACGCCCGCCCCTAGAGACTGGGCCAGGGGTGGGCCAAAACATTCACGTGGGACACACCCACATTGCTACACGACTCCCAGTCACGATCCTGTTTGAGGATTCAACCCTGAAGGCCCCAGCACTGGTGGACACGGGCTCTGAGGGGAATCTGCTTGACAGTAGATGGGCCAGGGAGATAGGGCTCCCTCTGGTGGCTCTTACCTCGCCTGTGCAGGTTCGGGCGCTAGATGGCTCCCTACTCCCACCAATCACGCATAAGACACCTCCAGTAACTCTGGTGGTGTCAGGTAACCACCGGGAGGTGATCGAGTTCTTTGTGACTCAGGCCACCTCCCGTGTGGTTTTGGGTTTTCCCTGGATGCTAAAGCACAATCCCCGGATCGATTGGCCGTCCGGGGTAGTGGTTCAGTGGAGAGAAACCTGCCATCGGGAGTGTCTAGGTTCCTCGGTTCCTCCCGGCTCCCAAGCTAAGGAGGAGGTCCGAGTCCCGCCCAATCTGAAGGCGGTGCCGGCGGAGTACCATGACCTCGCTGACGTGTTCAGCAAGGATCTGGCTCTCACGCTTCCTCCCCACCGCCCGTATGATTGTGCCATTGATTTGGTTCCAGGCAGTGAGTTCCCGTCCAGTAGGCTGTACAACCTCTCACGGCCGGAGCGTGAATCAATGGAGACCTACATCCGGGACTCATTAGCTGCCGGATTGATCCGGAATTCCACCTCTCTGATGGGTGCAGGTTTCTTTTTTGTGGGTAAAAAAGATGGCGGGCTTCGTCCATGCATTGATTACAGGGGGTTGAACGAAATCACGGTTCGCAACCGATACCCGTTGCCCTTGTTGGATTCAGTGTTCACCCCCTTGCATGGAGCCAAAATCTTCACCAAGCTGGATCTTAGGAATGCGTATCATTTGGTTCGGATCCGGAAGGGAGACGAATGGAAGACGGCATTTAACACCCCCTTAGGTCATTTTGAGTACCTGGTCATGCCGTTCGGTCTCACTAATGCTCCCGCGACTTTCCAAGCATTGGTAAACGATGTCTTGCGGGACTTCCTGCACCGGTTCGTCTTCGTGTATCTAGACGATATACTCATCTTTTCCCCGGATCCTGAGACACATGTCCGGCATGTCCGTCAGGTCCTGCAGCGGTTGTTGGAGAACTGCCTGTTTGTGAAGGGCGAGAAGTGTGAGTTCCACCGCACCTCTTTGTCCTTCCTGGGGTTCATCATCTCCTCCAACTCCGTCGCCCCTGATCCGGCCAAGGTTGCGGCGGTGAGAGACTGGCCCCAACCAACAAGCCGTAGGAAGCTGCAACAGTTCCTCGGCTTTGCTAATTTCTACAGGAGGTTCATTAAGGGCTACAGTCAGGTAGTTAGCCCCCTGACAGCCCTGACCTCCCCAAAAGTCCCCTTCACCTGGTCGGATCGGTGCGAAGCCGCGTTCAAGGAGTTGAAACGGCGCTTCTCGTCTGCACCAGTTCTGGTGCAGCCCGATCCTAGCCGCCAGTTAGTGGTTGAAGTGGATGCCTCGGACTCAGGGATAGGAGCGGTGCTCTCCCAGAGCGGGAAGACCGATAAGGTCCTTCACCCGTGTGCCTATTTTTCCCGCAGGTTGACCCCGCTGAACGGAACTATGACGTCGGCAATCGGGAACTCCTTGCTGTGAAAGAGGCCCTCGAAGAGTGGAGACATCTGTTGGAGGGAACAGCCGTGCCATTCACGGTTTTCACTGACCATCGGAACCTGGAGTACATCAGGACCGCCAAGCGGCTGAACCCCAGGCAAGCCCGCTGGTCACTGTTCTTTGGCCGTTTTGACTTCCGGATCACCTACCGTCCCGGGACCAAGAATCAAAGATCGGATGCATTGTCCCGGGTGCACGAAGACGAAGTCAAAACGGAACCGTCGGATCCCCCGGATCCCATCATCCCGGAGTCCGCTATCATGGCCGCCCTCACCTGGGACGTAGAGAAGACCGTCCGGGAGGCCCTGACCCGTGTCCCGGACCCCGGAAACGGACCAAAGGACAGACTATACGTCCCACCAGAGGCTAGGGCTGCAGTCCTGGACTTCTGTCACGGTTCTAAACTCTCCTGTCACCCTGGGGTGCGAAGGACCGTGACAGTCGTCCGGCAACGCTTCTGGTGGGCATCCCTGGAGGCCGACGTCCGGGACTACGTCCAGGCCTGTACCACCTGCGCCAGGGGCAAGGCCGACCATAGAAAGACCTCAGGGCAGCTACAGCCACTGCCCGTGCCTCATCGCCCCTGGTCCCACATCGGCCTGGACTTTGTCACGGGTCTCCCGCCGTCCCAGGGACACACCGTCGTCTTCACGATAGTGGACCGTTTCTCCAAGGCGGCCCACTTCGTGGCCCTCCCGAAGCTCCCAACGGCCCAGGAGACAGCGGACCTCCTGGTCCACCACGTCGTCCGTCTGCATGGCATACCATCAGACATCGTCTCCGATCGCGGTCCCCAGTTCACCTCGCACGTCTGGAGGAGCTTCTGCCGGGAACTGGGGGCCACGGTCAGCCTCTCGTCTGGGCACCACCCCCAGACCAACGGGCAGGCAGAGCGGGCGAATCAGGAACTGGAGCAGACGCTACGCTGTGTGACAGCCGCGCACCCGACGGCCTGGAGTACCCATCTGGCCTGGATCGAGTACGCCCACAACAGCCAAGTGTCATCTGCCACCGGCCTCTCCCCGTTTGAGGTGTGCTTGGGGTATCAGCCCCCCTTGTTTCCAGTGGTTGAGGGAGAGGTCGGTGTGCCCTCGGTCCAGGCCCACCTACGGAAGTGCCGTCGGGTGTGGCGTGCCGCCCGCTCTGCTTTGTTGAAGGCCCGGACGAGGGCGAAGACACATGCAGACCGGCGGCGGGCCCCGGCCCCCAAGTATCGTCCTGGGCAGGAGGTCTGGTTGTCCACCAAGGACATTCCTCTGCAGGCAGACTCGCCGAAACTTCAAGAACGGTACATCGGACCTTACAAGATCCTCAAGGTCATCAACCCTGCCGCAGTGAGGCTTCAGCTTCCGGCCTCACTGCGGATCCATCCAGTTTTTCATGTTTCCCGGATCAAGCCCCTTCACACCTCACCCCTCTGCACCCCGGGCCCGGCGCCGCCTCCTGCCCGGATCATCGACGGGGAACCGGCTTGGACTGTACGCCGGCTCCTTGATGTCCGTCGGATGGGCCGGGGTTTTCAGTATCTGGTGGACTGGGAGGGGTACGGTCCCGAGGAACGCTCCTGGGTGAAGAAGGGCTTCATCCTGGACCCGGCCCTCCTGGCCGACTTCTACCGTCGCCATCCGGACAAGCCCGGCCGTGCGCCAGGAGGCGCCCGTTGAGGGGGGGGTCCTGTTGTGTGGGCCGCTGAAGAGGAGGTACTGCTGGCCCACCACCACCAGAGGGCGCCCTGCCTGGAGTGCGGGCTCCAGGCACCAGAGGGCGCTGCCGCCTTATGGGAGCAGCCGGGGTGACAGCTGTCACCCATCACCGGACACAGCTGTTCCACTCAGCACAGAGGTATATCAGGAGGACGGCGTCTCCACCTCAGTGCCGAGATATCGCCTAAGACTGAGGTAATATTCTCTGCATTCATATTCTGAACAACCAGCTAAAACTTGTTAAACCTTTTCAGGACTGTTGACTACTGGTAGCTACATTGCTTGGATAAGTACTCACCTTCCTGCTATACTTTGACAAGAGGTGGAGGCGGCTTCTCCCCTCTCCGTTACTGGGTGCTGTCGCATCCACACCTGTGTGTTGTTGCTCTCTCCCGCCAGCAGTACCGGATCCGACGAGCGGAGGCAGTGGCCACCTGGGAATTCGGGACTTGGCGGTTCCAGTATTTCCAGGGTTCGGTGGCAGAGGAGATCTGGGTGGTTCCGGTTCGACTGAGACAGACGTCTCCTACCTTCGAGCCTGCCCACACGACACCAGCAGATTCGACCCCAAATTGTGATTGTTGTATTCATTGTGCTCATTCCACAATAGTAAACCTTGTTATTCCCTTCCTCCATTGTCCGTTCATTGTGCCCCCTGTTGTGGGTCCGTGTTCCTACACTTTCACAACAGTTGCCACATGTACAGAAGGACTGGATTGTCATTCCTACACTCATATTTTTATATTTAATACAAAATAATAAGCGCACGCAGCAGCAGCAGCTGCTACTAATGCTGCATTCGTAACCGTCGGAAATAACGCAATTTTTTGTTGTTTCATATTTATTTGTTGCTTGTGACAAAATAATTACTTACAAAAGATTAATTCTGGCCTATGTAAGGTGCCTGAGCCCATTGAAGCTGCCCCCCCACACAGATAAAAACAAACAAAAAAAAAAATCCAAGCAAGCAGGCTGAGTTTGCTCTGCAATTTCTGACGGTACATGAAGCAGCAGCAGCCTCAGCGCTCACAAACCGGCTTCTGCACTGTGTGAAAACATTCAGCTGCTCCAACGAAGTCAAATTAAGCAATAACATTACAAAAACTAAACAAACGATTAAAAAATGTCAAGAACGACAGCAAAACGAAACACAGACGAATTGAGGTTTTCGTTGCCCTTCGTTCAAATTTTTCAACAGTTTAAAAATCCTGACGAAATGCCAGCTGCAGGAACGAAGCTGCATGGAGGTTAAATGATGCCAACAAAAGTCAACGAAAGTCTAGATTTCTTGTTTCGTCAGGGCTTCATTGCCCTTCATTAAGTGCCGTGTGACTGGGCCATTAGCAGGATTACATCAGAACTATTGCATGGATTTTGACAAAAATTTTAACACAGATGTGCGTGTTGGCCATGGAAGAACCCAGTAAATTTTGGAGGTGGTCTGGATCCAAATCCCAATTCTGGATCAAGATTTCACTTTATATACGCTTTGAAGGATTACGTCAGAGAGGAAACTGAGCGACCTTATGTCAAAAACTGATTTATGGCCCTGTCAGCCAATCAGAATCGACTACGTTGCTAAGCCCCACCCCTAACCCCGCCCCAGCCCCGCCCAGGCCCCGCCCCAAGCTCCGCCCATAGCGCCTCCCCTAGTCCTGCCCCCAAGCTCCACCTCTAACCCGCCCCAAGCTCCGCCTCCAAGCCCTACCTCTCCTCCCACCCGGGTCTAATATTTTAATGTCATTTTATTTCATGAATTAAAGAACGATTAAAAAAAATACCTAGATCTTTTTTAATGTATTAAAGAATTAACTAATTTGGAAATAATTAAACATAAATCAGTGTCTAATATTTAATACCCCTTTAATATTTTTTAATTCTTAAATTAAAGCGCGTCCTTTTATGGTTTTTAATGCCTCAAATAAAGAAGGATTAAAAAATACCCGTATCTTTTGCACAATTATGGGAGGTTTTTTCAATTTAGTGATTAAACACGAATATTTTAATACCCCTTTAATATTTTTTAATTCTTAAATTAATGCGTCTCCTTTTCTGTTTTTTAATTCTTAAATTAAAGAAGGGTTAAAAATAACCGTCTCTCGGCTGTAACGGCTGTAAGTCTTGGCAGCAAGACGATCAAATACCCACGCATAGGGCACCTCATGTAAACATGACCCCACGGCTGTAATACCTGTTGCAGACGCTAGCTGTGTGCGTGTGTGTCTGTCTGGGGTGTGTGTGTGTGTGTGTGTGTGGGTGCGTGTGTGTCTGTGTGTGTGTTTCGGAGGTGTGTGTGTGTGTGTGTGTGCGTGTGTGTTTCGGAGCGCTGTGTGTGTGTGTGTGTGTGTGTGTGTGTGTGTGTGTGTGTGTGTGTGTGTGTGTGACCTGCGCAGCGGGGGTGTCACGCCGCATGGTCTTTTATAACATAGTAGAGAAGCTTGAACCTTTGGTTGAAGCTTGAATGTTTTATTACATCCGATTTCCTGATGACGGGGTCATTCGCTGGGCTTGTTTGAAGACAGAAAAACAAAGCTTATTCTTAGTCACGATAGATGCAGTTTCTTTTAAGATATTACCTGGTCGATCAGGGGCTGCGGGACACCCGCTGATCGGAGATGCCGCCCGAGGTGATGAAGGCGGAAAAAACAAAGTTTCTTCTCAGTCACGTCCTGTGGGAAGGAGTCACCGCTCATTTCCACTACGACCGGTGAAGAGTGAAGGCGCCTGGACCCCGCGATGGGTATAAAATAGAATTAATTTGCGGTAAAAAAAAATCCCCTGGTCCTGAAAAACCATGTTGTTTAATTAAGTTTTCTTGTCTTCGAACAGAGTGCGAAAACCACATCAGCTTTCAGGGTAAGTGATTTAAGTAATCTTTTTTTGATAGAAATGACTGTTTTTAAATGATGCACGCGGTCTGAAACTGTGTCTTTTTTAGACAAAACCACGCAGACGCTCCAGAGTGCGTTCGGACCCGGCCTCGGTAATATATTTGAAATATTACAGAATATCTGCTTGCGAGGGTGCTGCTTTTTATTTATTTATTTATTTTAATTCTAGAAATCAAGTCAGAGCCCCCTGAAGAAGTTCGAAGGCTGGAAGCCCCGACTTCACCACGCAGATGTAAGTACACCGACTGAAATTAAATCACGGTTAAAACTCTGGAATAACCCGATTTTTTCTGTTACAGCCCGTGAAGAAGCGGGTCAGCGGCAGAGAACCGTAAAACGATCCACGGATTTACACGGTAAGGAGTCGGAGTTTATGTATTTATTTATTTTAAATATTTAATAACTAACGTTGTTCTCTTTTTTTTTTCAGCACGCGGTGGAGGGAGACCGTCTATTTTCCACCGAGATGCAAGGCTCGAAGATATTCTGAGCTGGGATTAATCTCATCTCGCAACTTTTTTGAAAATGTGTATTCTGTTTTTTTTTGTTTGTTTTTTTTTTTTTTTCATATTCCGATGGAACGGGAGAATTCATTTTGAAGAGGTATATTAATTGATTTTCTTGAGGTAGATTCATCCTGGTACGGCTTTTAAAAGACGGAAGGAGAGAATTCAGGTCGGGAAAATAACTTTGGACGTGTATTGGATTTAAACGTTTCAATAATCGACTCAGCGGGGAGCGCTCCTGGAACAGATGGCCCATTACCCGAGGCGTTAAATTCGCCGCCTCGAAATAACATCGAGTCCGGAGAGAGACTTTTAAGCCGTGTTAGTTTAACACTGCTAAATGATGCTCTTAACAATTTGGAGGATGAACGAGAATCGGAAGAAATTAACCCCTACATCATTTCTGCGATTAACGCGATAAATTCGACGGTCCAGTCTGATATGAAGAGCCCCCTGACCCCCCGCACACCACGCCTCCAGACGAGTCCAGTCCCACGGTGTTGAACCAGGTACGTCTGACTCCTCTAAATCACGCCGTAAACCTCCTCGCGTGTGAAGTTAATCCTCACGTCCAATCTGTGGTGGATGAATTAAATCAAATGCCTAATGACGCGCGCGTTTTTTCACCTTTAAGAAGTCCCTCCCCATGCAATGCACACGGAGAAGATATTTTAAACAGAGCTCGTTTAACCCCGATAAACACGGCAATCTCTGTTTTGATGGAAGGCGGGGATGATGCATGACCGGGGTCCAGCCGACACTGTCATCAGGAGACCGGCTTTTAACAATATCGAAATCAGGCAGCCTCTAAATTTCCACCGCGTCGATGAAATTCCCAACTACGTGGAATTTTATCGTAACGTTGTTGGGACTCTTCAGAACTCGGTCGAAAAGGCTTTAACACACGCCAGGGCCGGGGACTTTATCCAAATGGAGATTCGTGGGGACTCAGTCTACAACGAGGCCGCTTTGATCAGCTCATATAACGACGCAGGCGATGTGACGGGCGTCCAAAATCTGCTAGAACGATTGATACAATCGAATTCCAATGTTTTATCCGACGACTCTCTGGAATTAGTGGTCCAAGTCATCCGCAACCAGAACGGCGCGGGGATACGCAGAATAGATGACCTCATCCATCATGAGGTTCTGAGGAAAAAATCCAAATGCCTTAATATCGTGTATAATCCTGACAACAGTTTATGTTTCGCGATAAACCTCGTTCAATTATTGAATCCTCATCTGACTACACACGAGGCCGAGCAGCGTGGGCTGGCGTTACAAATTAACGGCTACTACGCCGGTCTCTTTAGAGCAGGTGGGCAAATTTGAAAACGTTCTGGGTTGTAAAATTGTGGTGTTTTTCAGAGCTGAAGGGGAGAGAAAGCTGACAAAATTCCAAACAGGAATACCGGCGCAGCAGAAAACTCTTTTCGTTTTTCTGTTTAATAATCATTTTTACGGAATCACCGATTTAAAGAGATTTTTGGGAGTGAGATATGTATGTGAGTTTTGCTTTGAGGGGTACAATCATAATTGTACCCCTCAAAGCAAAACTCAACTGTGTGAATCCACACAGTGTTACGAGAAAAATAACCCGGTATTCTGCAGCGAATGTAACAAGAAGTGTCGCTCGCCCGCCTGTTACAGCCTGCATAAACAGCCGAAGTATTGTCCTTCCGCCGGTAAGTTCGTTAATGTGTGTGATAACAGAAAAAAATGCCCTCGATGTAAACGCGAGTATTACATAGCATTTTCTAAAAACAGCGCTCCTCACGTGTGTAAGCAGAAGAGGTGTCATATATGTGGCGAGGCTCTCCAGGAGCCAAGCGAGGGTCACCTCTGATATATGACGCCGGTCAAAGCTGAAGAGACGCATTCAGAGAAATACGTTTTTTATGACTTTGAAACGTATGTCGATAATAACGGGGAACACGTGCCGTTTTACGTCAGCGCTGTAACAAAGACGGGTGATTTTTGGAGCGCATGGGGGACAGACTGCGTAGCCCGCTTCTTTAAACATTTTAGAACAAGAAAATTCAAGGAATACGTGTTCATCGCTCACAACTCAAAACGTTTTGACGGCTATCTGCTTCTAAAGTATTTAGTCAAGCAGGGCGTAACCCCCGCTGTGATTATGACCGGGAGTAAACTATTACTCATGACAGATGCCGCCTTTAAACAGAAATATATAGATTCGTTATCTTTCCTTACAATGTGCTTATCTCAGATGCCTAAAGCCCTGGGAATCCGGCTGAAAGACGAAATCGTCCGCAAAGGTTACTTTCCGCACCTGTTCAGTTCAGAAAAAAATCTGAACTATGTCGGGCCATACCCTGACTCTGCGGCTTATGGGGTCGCAAATATGTCAGAGGGAGAAAGAGAGGAATTTAACGCGTGGTACGTGAGCAAAAAAAACGCAATTTTCGATTTTAAAGCCGAGGCCGTTATGTATTGTGATAACGATACAAAAATCCTGGCTGCAGCCTGCTCCAAATTTATGGCTGAATTCATCGCTGAAACACACGTGGATCCTTTTACCTGCGTTACAATCGCCTCGGCGTGTATGAAAGTCTTCCAAACTCTTTCTCGCTCCAAAAACGCTGGCGATCCCCTTCGCCGACAATTATAGAAGGAAGCATAAAAAATATTCGGACGTGGCCGTGCAGTGGTTAGAATGGGTTGCTGAGACGCAAAACATTACCATCGATCACGCTCTAAACAGGGGCGAGAAAAAAATAGGAGGTTATTATGTTGATGGGTATGCTCAGATTGACGGGCAGATAAAAGTGTGGGAGTTTCTCAGGTGTTTTTACCACGGGTGTGCAACGTGTTTTACACAGCATGAAATAAACCCTCTCACAAACACTTCATTTGGAGAGCTCCATGCAGCGTGTCAGAAAAAAATAGCCTTTCTGCGGGCTATGCCGGGCGTCACCCTCAGCGTAATTTGGGAACATCAGTGGCTTGAAATGAGGCTGAGGGATGAGAGCGTTCGCCGTTTCCTCAGCCGCAGGGGGTTACCGCCGCCCCTCGAACCTCGCAACGCTTTATACGGCGGTCGGACTTGTGCGTCCCGTCTGAGGTACACAGCTAAGCTAGATGAGAGGGTCTATTACGTCGACGTGACCTCGCTGTATCCTTACGTTAACGTAAATTTCACATATCCCACGGGGCATCCGGAAATTATCAAGAGAAATTTCCGAGACCCCAGGACTTATTTCAGGCTCATCAAAGCCATCGTGTATCCGCCCCGGGGGCTAAAATTCCCCGTCCTCCCACACAGAACTCCTCACGGTAAACTGGTGTTTACTCTGTGTCGCACCTGCGCTGATGAGAATAATCAAGCAGGAGCGTGCACATACAGCCAGCAGCAGAGAGCTCTGTCTGGGACTTGGACGACCCCAGAATTCCACAAAGCTCTGGATACAGGCTACGTTGTAGCTAAGATTTTTGAAGTCTAGCAATTTGAGGAAAAAAGTGATAAAATCTTTGAGGGGTACATAAACACCTTCTTAAAACACAAGCAGGAAGCCTCCAGTTTCCCTCCCGAATTTGATAAAGACCCAGAGAGCAGAGAAAAATATATCACGGACTACTGGCTGAATCAGAAGATTCGTTTAGACCCAGAAAACATCAGTCACAATCCGGCAAAACGACAGATGGCTAAGATCTGCCTCAACTCCTTCTGGGGGAAATTCGCCCAGAGGTCAAACCTGACGCAGACCGCGCTCGTTAAAAACGCTGACGATCTGTTCAGGTATCTGTTTTCTGAAGAGTACGAGGTCACATATCTAACATTCCTCAGCAGTCAGGTGGCTTTGGTTCAATGGAGGTACGGCCCGCGGTACGTCAGCCGACCGGGTAAAGCCGTCAATATTTTCATCGCAGCGTTTACAACGGCATACGTGCGTTTGACCTTGTATGGTTTTATGGAGGCTGTGGTAAATCCTGACAGGATTCTGTATTATGATACCGATGATACCAGTTTGACAAACGTGTCATTTCAAAAATCCTTCAGGGTGATGTATGACAAACGGCGTCTTTTAAAGGACGGGGAAACCGAACCGTTCGGATTTTGAAACATGTCTCACTCGGGAAATACGGTGGAGTTTGACCCCAGACTTCAGCCCCCATGCTCCTGTCTCATCGTTGGACCGAGTGGTTCGGGAAAGACTGTGTTTGTGAAAACATTGCTGGAAAATTGTAGCCACGCTATGAGATATGTGCCTGACAACATTGTATGGCTGTATACGTCTGAACAACCTCTGTATTCTGAACTGAAGAATAAAAATATTACATTTGTAAGAGGACTCCCTGACTCATTTCTGGACGACAGCCTTTTCCCTGAAGGTCAGAGCCGTCTGGTTATTTTGGACGATCTCATCTTTCAAGCAGCGGATCATCCTGAAGTTGTAAGAATTTTCACCCAGTACAGACATCACCGGAATATGAGCGTCATCATGATCACACAGAACGTGTTTCATAAAGGGAAATACAGTCGAACCATCAGCTTGAATTGTAATTATATGGTGCTGTTTAAAAACCTCAGAGACAAGTTACAGATGAACATTCTGGCTCAGCAAATGTTTCCCGGCAGAAAACAATTTTTTTTGGAGGCTCTTGATGATGCTATGAGCATACCTTATGGGTATTTATTACTGGATTGCACACAGGAGTGTCCAGATCAGTTCAGACTGAGATCGTGATTACTCCCGCACGAGTGGTCCGTGGTTTATTTACTGAAAGATAAATGGATATGAGCTCTCTTTTAAAAAGGAACGCCCCCGCTCTTAAAGCGCTAATCAGAGCCAGGGCGAGGGAGCGTCACCATAGCCTGAAGACCTGCAGGCCGGAGCTTCTGAAAACTTTATCCGAGATCGCTTTGAATATATTAAAGGGGAATATCGCCTTGAGCGACTCTCAATTCCGTGCCTTGAAAAAACGAAAAAGAGTTTTACGTCTTCTGGCCGATAGAAAAACCAGTCACCAAAGGAAGCGGGGAGCGCTGATTCAGATGGGCGGCTTTCTCCTGCCTCTGCTCGCCGCGGCCCTGCCCGTTATAACGAGTCTAATACTACCCAGAGGATAATGGTGTTCAAAGCGGCACAAAAGATGTTTTTACTGACTCCTCAACAGATGCTTCAACTCGGACATTCCGTTCCGCTGAGCGGAAATAACATCAGACAAACGGCGGAAAATGATTTAGACTCGCGAATGCGGGCCATGCTGGAGGAACGTACTCACTCCCCTTATGAAAAAATTAAAAAGTATGAGGCTCTGCTGCAGCACTATTTAAAACATCTCTGCTCCCCTCCACAGCATGTCTTTTTCCTGGTTCTCTCCCTCAGCCCCAACCAGTCCCAGCAGAAGACTGCCCCTCCCTGAGCCTGGTTCTGCTGGAGGTTTCTTCCTGTTAAAAGGGAGTTTTTCCTTCCCACTGTAGCCAAGTGCTTGCTCACAGGGGGTCGTTTTGACCGTTGGGGTTTTACATAATTATTGTATGGCCTTGCCTTACAATATAAAGCGCCTTGGGGCAACTGTTTGTTGTGATTTGGCGCTATATAAAAAAATTGATTGAATTGATTGATTGATTTATCCCTGATCAAACAGGGGGAACTCGAATCACGCGTTTCACCCCCGCAAGAGGCTCGCGTCGCTAAGCAACCTGAGGAGGAGGGGGTGGAGGAGGAGGAGGAGCTGGATGAGACTGTGACAGAGGTCCTGAAGAATATCCCCTCCAGAGAGCATAGAAATGCTGAATATATTATGAGGAAATTGTTGATGGGTGATACGCGCTGGAGTCCATCGGGGGAATTTATTTACAAGGGGAAAGTCGTGAGGGGGTCTCACGCTATAGATCTTATGAAACATCTCGGATCCTCGTTCAAAAAATCGAGCCCCCCTACAGGTTGGGTGAAGTTCCTCAATATTTTACAGGAGCAGAACATTCCGGTGGCGTGCGTATCAAACCCGCAAGCCCGCGAGCAGTTTCAGAAGCTTAAAAAAGGACGGAGCAGCTCGCCGGATGAAACCCTTCTTTTAACCGATTCGCCGGCCAGGAAGAAACTTAAGAAAAAAAAAGACTTCCAACGCTGGGAAGGTTTCTCACCATAAAAGGAGGGTGTCGAATTAAAAACTGACTGGATATTATGATCAAGATTTTTTAAAATACATCGCAGTCAGACACGTTTTTGTATATTGTTACTAACAAAACACCGACTGAAACTCATTTCTGGCCTTCATCACTTTTATTCGGCATATGGTTTAAAAACAACTTTCAGCACTTCTCTACTTAATCAATCAATCAATTTTATTTATATAGCACCAAATCACAACAAACAGTTGCCCCAAGGCGTTTTATATTGTAAGGCAAGGCCATACAATAATTACGTAAAAACCCCAACGGTCAAAACGACCCCTTGTGAACAAGCACTTGGCGACAGTGGGAAGGAAAAACTCCCTTTTAACAGGAAGAAACCTCCAGCAGAACCAGGCTCAGGGAGGGGCAGTCTTCTGCTGGGACTGGTTGGGGCTGAGGGAGAGAACCAGGAAAAAGACATGCTGTGGAGGGGAGCAGAGATCAATCACTAATGATTAAATGCAGAGTGGTGCATACAGAGCAAAAAGAGAAAGAAACACTCAGTGCATCATGGGAACCCCCCAGCAGTCTAAGTCTATAGCAGCATAACTAAGGGATGGTTCAGGGTCACCTGATCCAGCCCTAACTATAAGCTTTAGCAAAAAGGAAAGTTTTAAGCCTAATCTTAAAAGTAGAGAGGGTGTCTGTCTCCCTGATCTGAATTGGGAGCTGGTTCCACAGGAGAGGAGTCTGAAAGCTGAAGGTTCTGCCTCCCATTCTACTCTTACAAACCCTAGGAACTACAAGTAAGCCTGCAGTCTGAGAGCGAAGCGCTCTATTGGGGTGATATGGTACATGAGGTCCCTAAGATAAGATGGGACCTGATTATTCAAAACCTTATAAGTAAGAAGAAGAATTTTAAATTCTATTCTAGAATTAACAGGAAGCCAATGAAGAGAGGTCAATATGGGTGAGATATGCTCTCTGCTTCTAGTCTCCGTTAGTATTCTAGCTGCAGCATTTTGAATTAACTGAAGGCTTTTCAGGGAGCTTTTAGGACAACCTGATAATAATGAATTACAATGGTCCAGCCTAGAGGAAATAAATGCATGAATTAGTTTTTCAGCATCACTCTGAGACAAGACCTTTCTAATTTTAGAGATATTGCGTAAATGCAAGAAAGCAGTCCTACATATTTGTTTAATATGCACATTGAATGACATATCCTGATCAAAAATGACTCCAAGATTTCTCACAGTATTACTAGAGGTCAGGGTAATGCCATCCAGAGTAAGGATCTGGTTAGACACCATGTTTCTAAGATTTGTGGGGCCAAGTACAATAACTTCAGTTTTATCTGAGTTTAAAAGCAGGAAATTAGAGGTCATCCATGTCTTTATGTCTGTAAGACAATCCTGCAGTTTAGCTAATTGGTGTGTGTCCTCTGGCTTCATGGATAGATAAAGCTGGGTATCATCTGCGTAACAATGAAAATTTAAGCAATGCCGTCTAATAATACTGCCTAAGGGAAGCATGTATAAAGTGAATAAAATTGGTCCCAGCACAGAACCTTGTGGAACTCCATAATTAACCTTAGTCTGTGAAGACGATTCCCCATTTACATGAACAAATTGTAATCTATTAGATAAATATGATTCAAACGACTGCAGCACAGTGCCTTTAATACCTATGGCATGCTCTAATGTCTGTAATAAAATTTTATGGTCAACAGTATCAAACACAGCACTGAGGTCTAACAGAACAAGCACAGAGATGAGTCCACTGTCTGAGTAATTTTTTCTCTAATAGTTAAAATTTTATTAGCAAAGAAAGTCATGAAGTCATTACTAGTTAAAGTTAAAGGAATACTCGGCTCAATAGAGCTCTGACTCTTTGTCAGCCTGGCTACAGTGCTGAAAAGAAACCTGGGGTTGTTCTTATTTTCTTCAATTAGTGATGAGTAGTAAGATGTCCTAGCTTTACGGAGGGATTTTTTATAGAGCAACAGACTCTTTTTCCAGGCTAAGTGAAGATCTTCTAAATTAGTGAGACGCCATTTCCTCTCCAACTTACGGGTTATCTGCTTTAAGCTGCGAGTTTGTGAGTTATACCACGGAGTCAGGCACTTCTGATTTAAAGCTCTCTTTTTCAGAGGAGCTACAGCATCCAAAGTTGTCTTCAGTGAGGATGTAAAACTATTGACGAGATAATCTATCTCACTCACAGAGTTTAGGTAGCTACTCTGCACTGTGTTGGTATATGGCATTAGAGAACATAAAGAAGGAATCATATCCTTAAACCTAGTTACAGCGCTTTCTGAAAGACTTCTAGTGTAATGAAACTTATTCCCCACTGCTGGGTAGTCCATCAGAGTAAATGTAAATGTTATTAAGAAATGATCAGACAGAAGGGAGTTTTCAGGGAATACTGTTAAGTCTTCAATTTCCATACCATAAGTCAGAACAAGATCTAAGATATGATTAAAGTGGTGGGTGGACTCATTTACATTTTGAGCAAAGCCAATTGAGTCTAATAATAGATTAAATGCAGTGTTGAGGCTCTCATTCTCAGCATCTGTGTGGATGTTAAAATCGCCCACTATAATTATCTTATCTGAGCTAAGCACTAAGTCAGACAAAGGGTCTGAAAATTCACAGAGAAACTCACAGTAACGGCCAGGTGGATGATAGATAACAACAAATAAAACTGGTTTTTGGGACTTCCAATTTGGATGGACCAGGCTAAGAGTCAAGCTTTCAAATGAATTAAAGCTCTGTCTGGGTTTTTGATTAATTAATAAGCTGGAATGGAAGATTACTGCTAATCCTCCGCCCCGGCCCGTGCTACGAGCGTTCTGGCAGTTAGTGTGACTCGGGGGTGTTGACTCATTTAAACTAACATATTCATCCTGCTGTAACCTGGTTTCTGTAAGGCAGAATAAATCAATATGTTGATCAATTATTATATCATTTACTAACAGGGACTTAGAAGAGAGAGACCTAATGTTTAATAGACCACATTTAACTGTTTTAGTCTGTGGTGCAGTTGAAGGTGCTATATTATTTTTTCTTTTTGAATTTTTATGCTTAAATAGATTTTTGCTGGTTATTGGTGGTCTGTTACTTAATAACAACGATGCAAAAAACGAAAAACATTAAAGATATGATCGGGGGTGCGTTTTCTACACATCCGGAACTTTTTTCACAAAAAAAACACACATAAAAAAATCAAAGGTCAAAGGTCAACGCTTCTTTCTACGCTTAATAACGGGGGTTTAAAGCGTGCAAACGCGATACAACTTTAAAGGTATGATCGGGAGAGCGTTTTCTACACATCCGAAGCATTTTTTCACAAAAAAACACACATAAAAAAATCAAAGGTCAAAGGTCAACGCTTCTTTCTACGCTTAATAACGGGGTTTTAAATTATGCAAATGCGATAAAACTTTAAAGGTGTGATCGGGAGAGCGTTCTAAGACGGGGGTTACATTTTCACATGGAAAAACATAAAATAATAGGAACGCCGGTTAACACAAGCACTCATGCAAAGGCCCTGCTAGCTGGTTACAGGAGGTATTGCAGCTTTACTTAAGGCAATAACGATATCTTTTCACAAAATCAGAAACCAAATCATCGTTCGCGATAGTATTTTCGGTGTATAAAGACACCACGTCCTGGTACGACTTTCCGGCGGCTCTGTTATACAGATAATACACGCAGTGCTGTCCGCATACGTCCGATAACTCGTGCTGAAGCTGTTCGTTGTGATACAGAATGTTTTTAACATCTGGGAGATTCTCCAGATATCGCAGGATGCTTTTAGGGTAGTATTCAAAGTCCGGGCTGAGGCCGAATGAGTCAAAAAATGTGGCTCGACCATTTTTTTCAACAGTGAGCGCTAACCAGTGTTCCCCCGGTAAATGTCTAGGGTGGGTGTTTACAATGAAATATACGGGAGGGTCCGGCTTGATCCGGAATAACTCATCAGACGTGAAAACACCGGCGAACCGGTCTCCTATTAAGCCCCTCATAACAGCGTCCAGTTCCAGGGTGTTCATCAGTAAAAATCCACAAGGACCTGTCACTTGGAATTAATCTCCAGGAGAGAATCGTAACACGCGTACACTATCAGCGTGGTGGTATGCGGAGTCGCGACTCTGAATCGCATCTCAAATTGCAGAGTCCCTGTGGAGACGGGGCTCAGAGCGCTGCTGTCCTCCTCCAGGTTTAAATTGAAGATGTACAGCGCATAGCCGTGTGCAAAATCCTCCCGGTCTATACAGAGACTCAGGTCCTTGAGGTGTCGCCCGGTTGCCGTGTAGAGATTGTAAAACTCCCTCACAGAGAGTCCGTTGTTTTTGAGGGGAGGGTGCCGTCTTTACTGTGTGTCACCTCCTGGGTTCCCGGCGGCAGGGCCGTGGTCTTCAGTACTTGGTGGACTGGGAGGGTTATGGCCCAGAGGAGCGGTCTTGGGTTCCCTTATGGTTTATTTTGGACCCTGGTCTTGTGCGTGACTTTCATGCTTCTCACCCCTCTGCTCCTGGGCCATCGGGGGCTGGCCTTTGAGGGGGGGGGGGGGGTACTGTCAGGTTCTTGGTTTTCTGGGTGGTTGTTGTTGCTCCATCTATCTCTTGTTCTGTATCTGCTCTATCTTTCTGCTTGGGTTTTCTCTGTCTTGTTGTTTCTTGCCTTCTCTCCTGGTTCTTTGGTGGGTGTTTCTCTCTGTCTGGCCACACCCTGGTATAAGCCTCACAGTTTGTCTCTGTCCTTTTCCAGATCGTTGCACCTTGTGCGTTCGCTTCCAGCCTTGTACTTGTTCTCTAGCCTTGTTTTGTTGCCTCATCGGTTTTTTAACTTCCTGCCTTTGTACACTGACCACGCTTTTTCGCTTGATGTTTCTGATCCTGTTGCTCTGTTTGGATTGCCTTTCTGTGTACCGACCCCAGCTTGTTCACCAAGTAAACGTTTCATCTCCTCTAAACTGTGTTCCAGCGTTGTGCATTTGCGTCCTGCCCATCCTGCTTATCGAGCCTGATAATCTCATTTTTATACAGAAATTCAGTAACACTGTCCAACCTGCTCTTTTTAACTCCCTCAGTCACTCTAGTTTATTGTCTGGGTGACATTCATTCACTCTATCCAGTGCCAAGGATTCGTCCTTGTTTTGTCTGGTCCTTGTTTCAGTGATTTGTTCATCTCTCTTCACTGTGCCTCTCAGTTCTCCCAATCATTGGTCTCTCATCAAATGTCTATGTTGTTTTGTTATCAGATAGAAAATGTCATTAGTTTGTAAAATAGAACATAACGTGATTATGAGGCATAAAACAAATTATTTGAAATTAATTGATAGTGTATTTGTAATCAGATCTGTCCTGCACTCCCTATCCTGTGGCCCATCATATTATCCTGAATGACAATTACAGCAAACAAGGTATTTTTGTTACACTTTTTATCAAGGAAGTGAATCAATTTTGATCTTTTTTCTTGTTAAAAAGGAAATGCTTGTATTGGTACCCATAAAAACATATTCTGTAGATAATTTAATGTAATTTACCCTATGCGACCAGTCAGTAGCTGAGCGATGGCATAGCATCCACTAAAGCACCCACAAACAGAAGTACATGTGGAATAAAATGCACTGTCATTTGTTTAAATTGTCCTTTTGAATTCATCTCTGTACAAGGCATACAAATGTTCTTCATACATGTTTTGTGGTGAAACCCTCATCTCAGAGACTGGAAGATCAACTGAGAACATCTAAAGTAAGCTTTTTCTGAACAGCCTTCAACCGATTTCTTTGTCTAAAATTCATCTTGCAGCCTCATTAGCAGAATGTATTCTTCATTTAATTTCTCACAAACACCCAGAGATACTCTGCCCTCTGAGTTATAGCAAAGGCACTGGAACATGTGCCTAAAATACCCTCATTAATGACATTTTGTTTTGGATTCTTATGCCAAAGAGACTTTAATTATGGCATTGCTGAAAGAGCACATGGACAGAAGGTCTTTAGTCTGTGGTGGACAGCAGCCACTGTTGAAGAAGGATTGAATGAGGCACAGAACAAATTGTGTCGCTGATATCCTGCACTTTTGTTGCACATTGACTGTTTCTATTTCTTATTTTGAGCTATATTTTGCTTGTATTATTACACTGTTTACAAATAATACTGCATCTTATGGTGAGACAAAAAACTTATTTTTTGTAAGATATGACTTGAAACAAGATGTTACAAGACTGTTTCACTTAAAACCCCATTACACAGGAATGGGATCTGTCCAGCGGTCCTTGTGTGGTGATGAAATTGCATGGAATGACATCCAACCAATGAACTACAATCATGTTAACCTTTGAATAAGGCATCACTGAAGTGCAAACGGAGCGGTTACAGCATTGCAGTCATCGTATCACGCACATGCCCATGCATAATAATCACGGCAGCCGCCAGTAACAGCGTCAATCTGTTAATGATAACTTCAATCGGTTGTCTGTTTCACACATCCTTTTTTTCTTTACTCTTATTGCACATTTTATTTTCTTGCAAATTTCATTTGCACATTTTATTATTGTGAATTATTCAATGTAGTGTATATTTATAGATGCCGTACAGAGAGAGTGCAACTCAAACCAAAGTCAAATTCCTTGTAGTCTGTGTATAGTTGGCAAATAAAAGATATTCTGATTCTGAAGAAAAAACATCAATGTGGTGGTCGTCTTTCATTTGTGGTTGAGAATATAGTCTTTTATAATATTTTTTCAAAGTGTTTTTTAATCTTCTCCAGACTTGTTTCTATTTTATTGTTACAACCCCAATTCCAATGATGGTGGGACATTGTGTAAAATGTAAATTGAAATATAGCCAAATTGAATATAGGTTGAAAAGATTTGCACATCATTGTATTCTGTTTTTATTTACATTTTACACAATGTCCCAACTTCATTGGAATTGGAGTGTACAATATTCTTTATTTTGTGTATAGTTCTGTCTGCTTGTTGTTTTCTTATCTTGTATGATAGAAACTTCAATGAGTTTTTAAGATGGTGGTACATATGAATGCAGTAGCTCTGCACTCTCCATACTATTTATTTTATTTTATTTATTTATTTTTTTGGGCTTTTCTGGGGGGGGGGGGGGGTTGTGTGTTTTATGTACTGGAATTGGAGCAGGCAAGGCTCGCATACAGTATGTGTGAGCTGAGATCCTGAGACCTGTGCTGACAGTACTTGCAACATACAAATGCCGAACTTTGATATTCTGCTTGAGATCCTGTGCCGGAAAAGTCCCGGAGATGCCATTCTCACCCCACCTTGGAGGCGTTGCAGGTGGCACAGACATAGATGCCAGAAGCAAGGCAAGAGATGTGGCCTGCAGGTGAGGCTAAGAGCTAAACCACATGACCAGCACTGCCAAGTCTCTTTATGTCCATCTGCCAGTCACTCGTCAACAAGACTAATGAAATAAAGCTGAGGATATTCTCTGTCAAGACCCACAGCTGCGTGAAGGTTTTTATAGAGACTTGGCTGGACAACAAAACCTCTGGTGAGGCTATTGGGTTAGCTGGCTGCATATTTACTGGGCCAACAGGACTGCATGCTTTGGAGCTGTGTGTGTACATAAACAATGAGTGGTGTACAGCTGTGAACATCATTGGGACTCAATGCTCTCCAGATCTGGAATATCTGGCAGTGAAATGCAGGCCATTTTACCTGAAGCAGTTTTCTGCTGTCCTAATCACATCTGTTTACATCCCACCACACACTAACACAAAGCTAACCCTAGAGGAGTTAAACAGCCACCTAGATACCCATCCAGAGGGAGTGGTGATCGTTGCAGGGGACTTCAATCACGCTGAGCTCAAGACAGTGCTGCCCAAGCTCCATAAACACATAAACCTTCCCACAAGAGACAATAGCATTTTGGACAAGGGGTACACAAACTGCAGGGGAGCTTACAAATCTGCACCATCTCCACATCTGGCCCTATCAGACCACATCTCCCTGCTCCTGCCATGAGCCTATAAAAGCCTGCTGTCACAATCATTAATGACTATCGCCCAGTTGCCCTCACCCTCCCTGGTAATCATGAGGTGCTTTGAGGGGATGGTTAGCACACATCAAAACAGCATCCTTGCAGACCTGGACAGCCATCAGTTTGCATACAGAGCAAACAGGTCTACAGATGATGCTGCCTCCATTGCACTCCACACAGCTTTGGCCCAGCTGGAACAGACAAACGCTTACGTCAGGATGTTCTCTGCAGATTTTAGCAGTGCATTCAGTACTGTAATTCCTCATAAACTGGATCATAAACTCACCAACCTCAGACTCTTCACCTCACTCTGTTCATGGATTATGGACTTCCTGGCCAACAGACCTCAGAACGTCAGGATGGGGAACCTGACATCTGGCACCATAACCATGAACACAGGCACACCGCAGGGTTGTGCGCTCAGTCCGACACTCTTCACTCTCTTCACCCAGGACTGTGCCTCCACTCACTCCTCCAACACCCTGAAAAGGTTTCCTGATGACACTATGGTGGTAGACCTCATCAGAGATAACAATGAGTCCTGGTACAGGAAGGAGGTCAAACACATGACAGAGTGGTCCTCAATATCACCAGAATTAAGGAGGTCATTATAGACTTCAGGAGGACCAGGAGAGTCTCACAGCTATACATCAGGGGAGAAGAGGTGGAGAGGGTGGACTCAATCAGATTCCTTGGCCGGCACATCACCAAGGATGGACATGGATCTGACATGGACATTGCACACCCACATCGTAGTGAAAAAAGCCCAGAAGAGGATGTTTTTCTTGAGGAAACTGTAGCAGGCTGGTCTGACTCCACAGCTGCTCAGGAACTTCTAGAGAAGTACCATTGAGAGCATCCTCTGCCAGAGCTGCACAGGGTGTTACAGCAGCTACATGGCAGAGAACAGAAAGGATCTGTCCCGGTTGGTGAAGATGGCACAAAGGATTGTAGGAGCTGAGCTCCTGGACTTAGACTCTGTGTATGTTGAGCATCTGCAGAGAAAAGCACGGATCATCTGCAAGGATAACAGCCACCCGAGACATTCCCTGTTTGTCCCTCTGCCATTTAAGCAAGCACTCTGTCTAGTGCTTGCTTAAAATCTGACTCAGCAAACACACTGGTATCTGATGCTCTACCCTGTGCTCCCAAACTAACATAAAGAAACTGGCACTTGGCATCAACAACAGCTATCATTACCACAGAAAACCGTCCCTTGTCATTTCGGAAGATGCTTCCACTATGAGCTGGGGGCAGAATGTTAATATGCTTCCAATCCAGGGCACCAAGGCAGTGGGGGAACTGCCACTTCTGATGGAAATCCTGTGCAATAGCCAGCCACTCCTCCTCTGGATTTGGTATCTGAAATTAAAGTTTTATACATCATTGCAGAGATAAATAGTAAATAAATAGTTCAACTTCCAGTGTAAGTGACCACTGCAGCATTTGAAGCACTATGAAAGATTAGTTAAATACTATAGGCCTAATATTTTTTAAATGTTTTATTAGTAGCTCTATGACAAGAAACAATCAATCAATTAATCAATTTTTTTATATAGCACCAAATCACAACAAACAGTTGCCCCAAGGCGCTTTATATTGTAAGGCAAGGCCATACAATAATTATGTAAAACCCCAACGGTCAAAACGACCCCCTGTGAGCAAGCACTTGGCTACAGTGGGAAGGAAAAACTCCCTTTTAACAGGAAGAAACCTCCAGCAGAACCAGGCTCAGGGAGGGGCAGTCTTCTGCTGGGACTGGTTGGGGCTGAGGGAGAGAACCAGGAAAAAGACATGCTGTGGAGGGGAGCAGAGATCGATCACTAATGATTAAATGCAGAGTGGTGCATACAGAGCAAAAAGAGAAAGAAACAGTGCATCATGGGAACCCCCCAGCAGTCTACGTCTATAGCAGCATAACTAAGGGATGGTTCAGGGTCACCTGACCCAGCCCTAACTATAAGCTTTAGCAAAAAGGAAAGTTTTAAGCCTAATCTTAAAAGTAGAGAGGGTGTCTGTCTCCCTGATCTGAATTGGGAGCTGGTTCCACAGGAGAGGAGCCTGAAAGCTGAAGGCTCTGCCTCCCATTCTACTCTTACAAACCCTAGGAACTACAAGTAAGCCTGCAGTCTGAGAGCGAAGCGCTCTATTGGGGTGATATGGTACTACGAGGTCCCTAAGATAAGATGGGACCTGATTATTCAAAACCTTATAAGTAAGAAGAAGAATTTTAAATTCTATTCTAGAATTAACAGGAAGCCAATGAAGAAAGGCCAATATGGGTGAGATATGCTCTCTCCTTCTAGTCCCCGTCAGTACTCTAGCTGCAGCATTTTGAATTAACTGAAGGCTTTTTAGGGAACTTTTAGGACAACCTGATAATAATGAATTACAATAGTCCAGCCTAGAGGAAATAAATGCATGAATTAGTTTTTCAGCATCACTCTGAGACAAGACCTTTCTGATTTTAGAGATATTACGTAAATGCAAAAAAGCAGTCCTACATATTTGATTAATATGCGCTTTGAATGACATATCCTGATCAAAAATGACTCCAAGATTTCTCACAGTATTACTAGAGGTCAGGGTAATGCCATCCAGAGTAAGGATCTGGGCAGACACCATGTTTCTAAGATTTGTGGGGCCAAGTACAATAACTTCAGTTTTATCTGAGTTTAAAAGCAGGAAATTAGAGGTCATCCATGTCTTTATGTCTGTAAGACAATCCTGCAGTTTAGCTAATTGGTGTGTGTCCTCTGGCTTCATGGATAGATAAAGCTGGGTATCATCTGCGTAACAATGAAAATTTAAGCAATACCATCTAAGAATACTGCCGAAGGGAAGCATGTATAAAGTGAATAAAATTGGTCCTAGCACAGAACCTTGTGGAACTCCATAATTAACTTTAGTCTGTGAAGAAGATTCCCCATTTACATGAACAAATTGTAATCTATTAGACAAATATGATTCAAACCACCGCAGCGCAGTGCCTTTAATACCTATGGCATGCTCTAATCTCTGTAATAAAATTTTATGGTCAACAGTATCAAAAGCAGCACTGAGGTCTAACAGAACAAGCACAGAGATGAGTCCACTGTCCGAGGCCATAAGAAGATCATTTGTAACCTTCACTAATGCTGTTTCTGTACTATGATGAATTCTAAAACCTGACTGAAACTCGTAGGGCTTCCTTGAGCAGCCTGGTAGGAATGGGGTCTAATAAACATGTTGATGGTTTGGATGAAGTAACTAATGAAAATAACTCAGACAGAACAATCGGAGAGAAAGAGTCTAACCAAATACTGGCATCACTGAAAGCAGCCAAAGATAACGATATGTCTTTGGGATGGTTATGAGTAATTCTTTCTCTAATAGTTAAAATTTTGTTAGCAAAGAAAGTCATGAAGTCATTACTAGTTAAAGTTAATGGAATACTCAGCTCAATAGAGCTCTGACTCTTTGTCAGCCTGGCTACAGTGCTGAAAAGAAACCTGGGGTTGTTCTTATTTTCTTCAATTAGTGATGAGTAGAAAGATGTCCTAGCTTTACGGAGGGCTTTTTTATAGAGCAACAGACTCTTTTTCCAGGCTAAGTGAAGATCTTCTAAATTAGTGAGATGCCATTTCCTCTCCAACTTACGGGTTATCTGCTTTAAGCTACGAGTTTGTGAGTTATACCACGGAGTCAGACACTTCTGATTTAAAGCTCTCTTTTTCAGAGGAGCTACAGCATCCAAAGTTGTCTTCAATGAGGATGTAAAACTATTGACGAGATACTCTATCTCCCTTACAGAGTTTAGGTAGCTACTCTGCACTGTGTTGGTATATGGCATTAGAGAACATAAAGAAGGAATCATATCCTTAAACCTAGTTACAGCGCTTTCTGAAAGACTTCTAGTGTAATGAAACTTATTCCCCACTGCTGGGTAGTCCATCAGAGTAAATGTAAATGTTATTAAGAAATGATCAGACAGAAGGGAGTTTTCAGGGAATACTGTTAAGTCTTCTATTTCCATACCATAAGTCAGAACAAGATCTAAGATATGATTAAAGTGGTGGGTGGACTCATTTACTTTTTGAGCAAAGCCAATAGAGTCTAATAATAGATTAAATGCAGTGTTGAGGCTGTCATTCTCAGCATCTGTGTGGATGTTAAAATCGCCCACTATAATTATCTTATCTGAGCTAAGCACTAAGTCAGACAAAAGGTCTGAAAATTCACAGAGAAACTCACAGTAACGACCAGGTGGACGATAGATAATAACAAATAAAACTGTTTTTTGGGACTTCCAATTTGGATGGACAAGACTAAGAGACAAGCTTTCAAATGAATTAAAGCTCTGTCTGGGTTTTTGATTAATTAATAAGCTGGAATGGAAGATTGCTGCTAATCCTCCGCCCCGGCCCGTGCTACGAGCATTCTGACAGTTAGTGTGACTCGGGGGTGTTGACTCATTTAAACTAACATATTCATCCTGCTGTAACCAGGTTTCTGTTAGGCAGAATAAATCAATATGTTGATCAATTATTATATCATTTACCAACAGGGACTTAGAAGAGAGAGACCTAATGTTTAATAGACCACATTTAACTGTTTTAGTCTGTGGTGCAGTTGAAGGTGCTATATTATTTTTTCTTTTTGAATTTTTATGCTTAATAGATTTTTGCTGGTTATTGGTGGTCTGGGAGCAGGCACCGTCTCTACGGGGATGGGGTAATGAGGGGATGGCAGGGGTAGAGAAGCTGCAGAGAGGTGTGTAAGACTACAACTCTGCTTCCTGGTCCCAACCCTGGATAGTCACGGTTTGGAAGATTTAAGAAAATTGGCCAGATTTCTAGAAATGAGAGCTGCTCCATCCAAAGTGGGATGGATGCCGTCTCTCCTAACAAGACCAGGTTTTCCCCAGAAGCTTTGCCAATTATCTATGAAGCCCACCTCATTTTTTGGACACCACTCAGACAGCCAGCAATTCAAGGAGAACATGCGGCTAAACATGTCACTCCCGGTCTGATTGGGGAGGGGCCCAGAGAAAACTACAGAGTCCGACATTGTTTTTGCAAAGTTACACACCGATTTAATGTTAATTTTAGTGACCTCCGATTGGCGTAACCGGGTGTCATTACTGCCGACGTGAATTACAATCTTACCAAATTTACGCTTAGCCTTAGCCAGCAGTTTCAAATTTCCTTCAATGTCGCCTGCTCTGGCCCCCGGAAGACAATTGACTATGGTTGCTGGTGTCGCTAACTTCACATTTCTCAAAACAGAGTCGCCAATAACCAGAGTTTGATCCTCGGCGGGTGTGTCGTCGAGCGGGGAAAAAAGGTTAGAGATGTGAACGGGTTGGCGGTGTACACGGGGCTTCTGTTTAGGGCTACGCTTCCTCCTCACAGTCACCCAGTCAGCCTGCTTTCCCGGCTGCTCGGGATCTGCCAGGGGGGAACTAACGGCGGCTAAGCTACCTTGGTCCGCACCGACTACATGGGCCTGGCTAGCTGTAGAATTTTCCACGGTGGGGAGCCGAGTCTCCAATTCGCCCAGCCTGGCCTCCAAAGCTACGAATAAGCTACACTTATTACAAGTACCGTTACTGCTAAAGGAGGCCGAGGAATAACTAAACATTTCACACCCAGAGCAGAAAAGTGCGGGAGAGACAGGAGAAGCCGCCATGCTAAATCGGCTAAGAGCTAGTAGCTACGCTAACCTAGCGGATTCCTAAAAACATGCAAAGTGAATAATGTGTAAATAATTTAGAGGTGATTCAGCAGAAGGAGTGCTTTAGTTAAGGCACGTAAAGATTACACTGGGAAACAAATCGTAATCTAGATAACTAGATCAATCTAACTGCGCAGATTAAACAGCTAACAGATACAGAAAAACACCGCTGTGCTCCGGAACAGGAAGTGATACAATACCGCAGTGAGAGCCAACCACCAGTAGAGGCAAGCAAGGGATCTCACGACTGACCGTGTCAAAAGCCTTGGTTAGGTCTATGAAGGCTGCATAAAGGGCCATGCTCTGTTCTCTGCATTTCTCCTGGATCTGTCTCAGGACGAAGATCATGTCAGTGGTTCCCCTGTTGGCCCGAAATCCGCACTGACTCTCAGGAGTATTTTCATGCGCTATGGTAGGGGTAAGCCTGTTAAGCAGCACTCGAGCCAAAATCTTACCTGCTATTGAGAGGAGAGTGATGCCCCGGTCATTAGAACAGTCGGACTTGTCGCCCTTGTTCTTGTACAGGGAGACAATGATCGCATCCCGAAGGTCATGTGGAACCATCCCCTTTTCCCAACATCTGGAGAAGAGAATCTGAAGCTTGTCGAGGACTGCCTCCCCTCCATTTTGGTACACCTCTGCTGGGATGTCATCTATGCCAGGAGACTTCCTTGGATTCAGCTGCGTGGTGACCTTTCAGATCTCTTCAAGTGTTGGGGGGTCATCAGGTTCCCATTTCACCTCCACCTGGGGAATCTTCTCGATTGATGACTCTTGCACAGTGCGCTTGTCACTGAAGAGGTTTTCAAAGTGTTCTGACCAACGCTGCATAATGGTTTCCTTGTCCGTCAGAAGGGTGGAGCCATCTGAGGAGCGCAGGGGTGCTTGCACTTGATGTGCTGGCCCATGGATGGTCTTAAGGGCTTCATAAAAGGAGCGCATGTCTCCGGCATCGGCATGTTGTTGTGTCTTCTCCGCAAAAGCTAGCCACCAGTCCTTCTGCAGTATGCGGAGCTTGCTTTGCAGTGTGGAACAGGCATTTCTGTAAGCTGTCTTGGCAGAGTGGTCATCAGGTTTAGCTAAAAGAGTCTTGTGGCATGCACGTTTCTTTTCTAGTAGTTCCTGGATCTGTGCATCAGACTCATCAAACCAGTCTTTATTTTTCCTGGCTGAGAAGCCCACTACTTCTGCTGCCGTCTCCTGAAGGCTGGTCTTTAATCAAGTAATCTATAATCTTTAATCTATAATAATATAATATATTAATTTTTATTTATTTTGTTTATATTATTATATTATTACTTAATAAATAATGAATAATAAATATATTATTTATTATGCATGCAGTTTATTTATTTTATTATTATTAATATATTATTATATATAATTTAATACAATGTAATATAATATATCATATAATATCATATAATATAATATATAATCTTTAATCTAGTAATAGTTTCATTCTAAATGGTAAATCAAACTAATATCTGCAGTTATTTTCAAAATTATTTTTTTCTATTAATAATTATCACGCTAAACAAATGTGCTAAAAATAATCTGCCACTAGAGGCACTGCAGTCAACCCAGAAGTGTGACATCAGTGTATGAGCACGTTTACAAAACAACATTCTTACACGTTTTTGCAAGGCATGTTTTTTTTTTTTTTTTATTTTGTTTGGAGATGACAGAGAGTGGTAACATCGGACAGGGTTTTCTTTTTGAACCTACTAGGACATTTAGGGAGAGTAATGGCAGTGATTTTGATGACACAGACAGCAGTGGTGAAGAACAATCATCCAGGACTGAAAATCTGCTTTGGTGTGTCTGTGGTCATTGTGGACTGATGTCGTCAAGGTTGGAGTTGCTCTGCCGCCAAGAAAATGACATGTTTGGACTGAAAATGGTCCATGAACCTGCATCTCCATCATGGACTCATTCAAAAGAACTTGCCTCGACACATTTATTTTGGAAATTATAATGGCATCCCTAAAAGAAGTTGTCGGCAAGGATTTGAGATACCTGATTTCAAACAGGTCCATATGTATCTCACAGACTTTAGTATGTCTGTGTGGATATTGTCATTTTACAGATAATTCACCAACATTTTGCATCAGTGTGACCTTTTTATGTTCAAAGTATAAGACCAAAATTGCCACAGTAATGGATTGTTAAAAAAAAAGTGTGACGTGGAATAATAATGATATCACATTGTTTAATTGTATATTATTTGTCTTATCTACAGCCCAGATTGTGTCAGTAACTCACCAATTCAACCCCCAAATTTTATTTATATGATCACATGCTGCAGAGACCTGATGAACATGAAATGTAACCCCCCCACATTAATTTGGTATCAATGCACCTCAAGATTCAGTAAGGCTAAAAACCTCACTTGGAGATTTCTCTCTGAAGAACAATTAAATGATCAGTTTGAATGAATGAGTTTGAATTAATATTATAAATATGTACTTTTATATATATGTAATTATTATCTGTAGAAATATTGTATAATGACTCTGATAGAACCCCAATTCCTATGAAGTTGTTACATTGTGTAAAATGTAAATAAAAACAATACAATGATTTGCAAATCCTCTTCAACCTATTTTCAATTGAATACACCACTAAGACAAGATATTTAATGTTCAAACTGATAAACTTTATTGTTTATGTGCAAATATTTCCTCATTTTGAAATGGATGCCTACAACACATTTCAAAAAAGCTGGGACAGTGGTATGTTTACCACTGTGTTACATCACCTTTCCTTCTAACAACACTCAATAAGCGTTTGGGAACTGAGGACACTAATTACTGAAGCGTTGTAGGTGGAATTCTTTCCCATTCTTGCTTGATGATTTAATAGTTTTACATCCTCATCGAAGACAACTTTGGATGCTGTAGCTCCTCTGAAAAAGAGAGCCTTAAATCAGAAGTGCCTGACTCCGTGGTATAACTCACAAACTCGCAGCTTAAAGCAGATAACCCGCAGGTTGGAGAGGAAATGGCGTCTCACTAATTTAGAAGATCTTCACTTAGCCTGGAAAAAGAGTCTGTTGCTCTATAAAAAAAGCCCTCCGTAAAGCTAGGACATCTTACTACTCATCACTAATTGAAGAAAATAAGAACAACCCCAGGTTTCTTTTCAGCACTGTAGCCAGGCTGACAAAGAGTCAGAGCTCTATTGAGCTGAGTATTCCTTTAACTTTAACTAGTAATGACTTCATGACTTTCTTTGCTAATAAAATTTTAACTATTAGAGAAAAAATAACTCATAACCATCCCAAAGACATATCGTTATCTTTGGCTGCTTTCAGTGATGCCGGTATTTGGTTAGACTCTTTCTCTCCGATTGTTCTGTCTGAGTTATTTTCATTAGTTACTTCCTCCAAACCATCAACATGCCTATTAGACCCCATTTCTACCAGGCTGCTCAAGGAAGCCCTACCATTAATTAATGCTTCGATCTTAAATATGATCAATCTATCTTTATTAGTTGGCTATGTACCACAGGCTTTTAAGGTGGCAGTAATTAAACCATTACTTAAAAAGCCATCACTTGACCCAGCTATCTTAGCTAATTATAGGCCAATCTCCAACCTTCCTTTTCTCTCAAAAATTCTTGAAAGGGTAGTTGTAAAACAGCTAACTGATCATCTGCAGAGGAATGGTCTATTTGAAGAGTTTCAGTAAGGTTTTAGAATTCATCATAGTACAGAAACAGCATTAATGAAGGTTACAAATGATCTTCTTATGGCCTCGGACAGTGGACTCGTCTCTGTGCTTGTTCTGTTAGACCTCAGTGCTGCTTTTGATACTGTTGACCATAAAATTTTATTACAGAGATTAGAGCATGCCATAGGTATTAAAGGCACTGCACTGCGGTGGTTTGAATCATATTTATCTAATAGCTTACAATTTGTTCATGTAAATGGGGAATATTCTTCGCAGACTAAGGTTAATTATGGAGTTCCACAAGGTTCTGTGCTAGGACCAATTTTATTCACTTTATACATGTTTCCCTTAGGCAGTATTATTAGACAGCATTGCTTAAATTTTCATTGTTACGCAGATGACACCCAGCTTTATCTATCCATGAAGCCAGAGGACACACACCAATTAGCTAAACTGCAGGATTGTCTTACAGACATAAAGACATGGATGACCTCTAATTTCCTGCTTTTAAACTCAGATAAAACTGAAGTTATTGTACTTGGCCCCACAAATCTTAGAAACATGGTGTCTAACCAGATCCTTACTCTGGATGGCATTACCCTGACCTCTAGTAATACTGTGAGAAATCTTGGAGTCATTTTTGATCAGGATATGTCATTCAATGCGCATATTAAACAAATATGTAGGACTGCTTTTTTGCATTTGCGCAATATCTCTAAAATTAGAAAGGTCTTGTCTCAGAGTGATGCTGAAAAACTAATTCATGCATTTATTTCCTCTAGGCTGGACTATTGTAATTCATTATTATCAGGTTGTCCTAAAAGTTCCCTGAAAAGCCTTCAGTTAATTCAAAATGCTGCAGCTAGAGTACTGACAGGGACTAGAAGGAGAGAGCATATCTCACCCATATTGGCCTCTCTTCATTGGCTTCCTGTTAATTCTAGAATAGAATTTAAAATTCTTCTTCTTACTTATAAGGTTTTGAATAATCAGGTCCCATCTTATCTTAGGGACCTCATAGTACCATATCACCCCAATAGAGCGCTTCGCTCTCAGACTGCAGGCTTACTTGTAGTTCCTAGGGTTTGTAAGAGTAGAATGGGAGGCAGAGCCTTCAGCGTTCAGGCTCCTCTCTTGTGGAACCAGCTCCCAATTCAGATCAGGGAGACAGACACCCTCTCTACTTTAAAGATTAGGCTTTTGCTAAAGCTTATAGTTAGGGCTGGATCAGGTGACCCTGAACCATCCCTTAGTTATGCTGCTATAGACTTAGACTGCTGGGGGGTTCCCATGATGCACTGAGTGTTTCTTTCTCTTTTTGCTCTGTCTGCACCACTCTGCATTTAATCATTAGTGATTGATCTCTGCTCCCCTCCACAGCATGTCTTTTTCCTGGTTCTCTCTCTCAGCCCCAACCAGTCCCAGCAGAAGACTGCCCCTCCCTGAGCCTGGTTCTGCTGGAGGTTTCTTCCTGTTAAAAGGGAGTTTTTCCTTCCCACTGTCACCAAGTGCTTGCTCACAGGGGGTCGTTTTGACCGTTGGGGTTTTTTTTGTAATTATTGTATGGCCTTGCCTTACAGTATGAAGCGCCTTGGGGCAACTATTTGTTGTGATTTGGCGCTATATAAATAAAAGTGATTTGATTTGATTTGATGTAGGACTTCAGTTGTTCAACAGTCTGGGGGTCTTCGGTGTCATATTTTGCACTTCATAATGCGCCACACACAGGGGCGTAGGTTTGCATATGGACCATAGGGACAAGTCACAACCATTATTTTGGGATGGCAAAATAGTCCCTACCAATATTTAGCATTTTTGTTTATATAACAAAATCATTCACTATTTTTTTTTGCGAACTCAATACTATAATATTAGTCGTCACGTTTTGTGTTTTTGACGTGCCAGAGTGACAGGGTTACCCATGTTGCAATTTCATTGGCTCACGTTCTTCTCACATGGCCGTAAACAAAGCGCATCTTGTGGCAGGCAGTGCTTAATTTGTAAAGTGGAAGGTCCCGGAGCGCAGAGGATGGGTGGCTCCGGTGCAGTGTTGCCAGATGTACGATAATTATTGTATTTGTACGATAGTTTTGCCCTCTGTACGATGTACGATCAATAATGGGAAAAACTCCAATATGTACGATAATTTCAGTTGGTTGCCCAAACACGCATCTCTCTCTGACACCCAAGAATCATTTTGCAGGCGTTGCACTCAGGCGGCATCAAAGACACACCACACACAGGGCTGCTGCTGGCTTTGGCCGCCCGGGACAACGTCATTTGAAAACCCGCCCCCTCTCCATACAAAGTAATGAGTTCCCATCCAATCTGTGTCGTGACAGGAAGATTCCCCAACCAACATCTTTTTTTTTTTAAAACTTTATTTCAACAAATGCAACAACAAACGAACAAAACACAAGAGCAAAGAGATATACAAGAAAAATAAAAAAGTTCAAGTTCCTTATGGAGGTGTCAACATTTTTTCTGTGTTCAACAAAATCTGCACAAGTGGCCATGGCATCGGATGACGACAGCCACCTCGAGGTTGAATTCGACTCTTTCTAGTCTGGTAATTAACACGTTTGTGTCCCTTCACAGAAAAAAAAAATCTTTCTAGTAGTGCGTTCTAGTTTCCCCATTACTATAATTACTGTTTAAAAATGTGACATAAAATTCTTTGGAAATTAAAAAAAAAAAACGCTAAAATAGCTACGTTGTATGCGTTTTGTTTGTGTACGATCATTTCTCCCAAAATACGATAATTTTGAGGTTTTGGTACGATAGTTTCATATTTCATATCTGGCAACACTGCTCCGGTGCAGAAAAACAAGAAGGGCGGGGTGGAGGGCTTGCGAACAATGCTGTGCGCCACACTTAAAATAAACTGCACACCCACACACACCTTCACAAATGACACTAACATCCTGCCTTTTCCTCAGAAATTACTACATTTATGTTTGCTGTCTGTCTCTGTACTTTTTTGTCACTTTTGCGCTCTTTTTCATACTTTTGCCTCGTTTCAAAAGTCACCGAACGCACTTTACCGTAATATATGCAACATATAGCATGCTGTTGGAAAGCACGGGTTCTTGGCTTGCTGTCAGTGTTAAATTTTTCAGAGTGAGGGCTTACATGAGAACTTACGGTAATGAGAATCAGCGGCGCATTAGTGTGAAACGTCCGTGTTTTTCCTCTGCGTTATGACATCACAGGCTTCGTTTACCGTAATACACCATATATATCATTGGAAATCCCTTTTTTTTTTTTTTATTAGGTTGCCAGATACCTACAACTGCATTATTGATGAAGAGAATAAATTATACATCTTGGTTGCAAAAACTTTTCTTTTTTTTTTGTTAGCTCCACAAGTATTTTTTTGTTGTCTTGTTCTCTCAGGTGTAGGCCTATCGAATAGATTCGTGATTTTGGGTGCAATTTTGTTATTTAAGCTATTTGTTTGTCTGCCTACACACTTAATAATGTAAATAAAGTGTTAAATTATTCAGCATTATGTCGTCATATGTTATGTATTATGCTGTACTTGTGCATCTAATGGTATGAGTGGGTTAGGGGGTGGTGGTGGTGGGCAGGGGGGCCGGGGGGGTGGTATTGTCCCTACCAAAGCTGAGACCAAACCTACGCCCTTGGCCACACATCAATGGGCGACAGGTCTGGACTGCATAATAAGCAGGGACGTCCCTGAAAAAGATGTTGCTTGGATGGCAGCATGTGTTGCTCCAAAACCTGGATGTACCTTTCAGCATTGATGGTGCCATCACAGATGTGTAAGTTGCCCATGCCATGAGCACAAACACACCCCCATACCATCACAGATGCTGGCTTTTGAACTTTGCACTGTTAACAATCTGGATGGTCTTTTTCCTCTTTTGTCCGGTCGGACATGACGTCAGTGATTTCCAAAAACAATTTGACATGTGGACTCAAGTGAAGACCAGCTCTTCACTCTCACACTTCAATGGAAAAAGTGGTGTCATGGCAGCTTGTGGACTATCTTACTGAGAATAAGCTCTTTGAGCCACTGCAGTCTGCTTTTAGAAAATATCCTTCCACAGAGACAGCTCTCACTAAAGTGATGAATGATCTTCTGCTTGCAATGGATTTGGACACCACTATGGTTCTGGTGCTGTTAGATCTCAGTGCTGCATTTGATACAGTGGATCATCATATTCTACTTGATAGGCTGGAAAATCACTTTGGGATTACTGTGAGTGCCCTTGCATGGTTGACATCATACTTGACCAGTCATTCTCACTGCGTTTTGTACAGTAACACTACCTCTAACCTTAGTGACATGAAATTTGGGGTTCCACAGGGGTCCATCTTAGGCCCCCTGCTTTTCTCCCTTTATATAGCACCCCTTGGGCACATATTGCGGCGTTTTGTGATTACCTTTCACTGCTATACTGATGATACTCAGTTATACATGCCGATAACTGCTGATAATCTCATTCACATAAAATCCTTATAAGATTGCCTTCCATCAGTGAGAAATTGGATGTCTAGAAACTTCCTACTTTTAAATTCTGATAAGACTGAAATGATGGTTCTTGGTCCAGTGAGACATCGGCATCAATTTGATCAGTTAACGCTTAGTCTAGGCTCGTGTGTCATACATCACACTGACAAAGTGAGGAACCTTGGGGTAATTTTTGATCCTACATTGTCCTTTGACCTCCACATTAGAAATATTATGAGGACTGCTTTCTTCCACCTGCAACATATTGTGAAGATTCGTCCCATCCTGTCTATGGCTGATGCTGAGACCCTGATCCACATGTTTATCTCTTCTAGATTAGACTACTGCAATGTTCTATATTCTGGTTTACCGCAGTCCAGCATTAGGGCTCTCCAATTGGTTCAAAATGCTGCAGCCAGACTTTAGACATGGAGCAGAAAGTTCGACCACATTACACCCATTTTGGCATCCCTTGACTGGCTTCCTGTCCCAGTGAGATCAGATTTTAAGGTTCTGCTTCTAGTCTATAAAATTGTTCATGGACTGGCACCTCCCTACTTAGATGACCTAATAAGTGAAGTGCACATCTCAGGCCGCGCGGTGCATTATGGGTACACTAACTTTTTCGACTACCAATCCACAAGCTATGACGGCAGAAGGCAGCGAGGAGTGCATCATTTCAACTACTGGAAAGTTGATGATTTAAAGCGTTTTTGTAAGCTCCGCGGATTGCCTTTTACAACCAGGACTACGTACGGCAGTAGAAAGAAACGGAAGAGCTGGCTGCGCTTGCGTGTGCTGCATCATTACAGAAACGACCATTGGTGTCGACAAAGGAGGAAGAAAGCGCTGCTGTCGAAAATGACCAGTCTTTGTTGATAGTTGGAGACAAACAAATTTCTCACCCCTTGAAGGCTACTGACAGATGGTTAGACGAAGTCCAGAGTCTGAAACTGTGGATATTGCAGAATATTTGCTAAGCAGGGATGAGAAATCGCTACTCCGCCAGCTTTGTAATGACTACAAGGAAGGTGGGTCTCGCATATAACCTCTTTGGTGTCACATTTGTTTTGATAAGTTGACAGACATACAGTGATATGTGCATGCATGCAGTTTGTTTATAGAACATGTCAGTTTTACAATATTATGCACCACGTCATTCATGGCGCAACATTACAGTCATCAGCCACATTATAATTTGGCACAGTTTCAGGATATTAACAAAATAAATGTGTGCAAGAAACTTACAATTTTAGTCTGTCTTTTACATCCATCTGGATCTTTCTTTTCTGTGGGGAAAATGTGTAGAATGAATGGAGGTTTACAACCACATTTCTTCTTCTTTCCGTTTTTATGTGGGCTTGGCAGAACTTTGCAATTGTGTGTTTTCAGCCAACTTTCAAGACTATAAATTCCATTCGAGCATTTGAAAACAGCACAATGCGCACCTGTCATTATTTTATGTGTCACTTAAGGCTTAAAGGCTTTGAAACAATCCCTGTAAGCCTTAACTTACAGTCCACTAATGCTACTGTATACGAAATTCAATGGGAGCGGTGTGAGTTTGGTAGTTGGAATTTTGGCCCCTGTTTGACCCACACATGCACAGATGCGTTGCACACTTCGCTTATTAAACCTTACGTATTGACCTGAGCTTTGCACTCTCAGGGTGCAGGACTACTTTGTGTCCCTAGGGTGAATAAGAAGTCTGGAGGTCATAGAGCTTTCTCTTATCATGCTCCTGTTCTGTGGAATGATCTCCCCGAGTCAAGACAGTCATATTCTGTGGAGACTTTCAAGTCCAGATGCACTTATTTTCCCTTTTGTATGCTAGCATACTGACATAGTATAGTCCTGTGCTTTTTATTCTTTTAATTCATTTTATTAGGAAACGGAGCGTGCCACGGCCTCAACTTTACCTAAATTCTGGGTCTTTTCGTGAAGCTTAGGGCTAGTGGCTGGCGATCACCTTAGTATTGTGTTTTTCTTGTTGTTTAATGCTGACAAATTATGTTGTATTTCTTGTCTTTCTGATGCCTGATTCTGTTTTTTTTTCTCTCTGTTTAAGGTGCAGCTCCATCCAGTGATGGGTGTGGTGTTTGTGCTGAAAACCCTCCCCTTTGAGTCTGGTCTGCTTGAGATTTCTTCCTCAGAGGGAGTTTTTCCTTACCACTGCTGCTCTGGGGTTAGTAAAGTTAGCCCTTACTTGTGTGAAGTACCTTGAGACAACTCTGTTGTGATTTGGCGCTATATAAATGAAAATAAATTGAAACTGAAATTGAGGTAGCTTTTTGTATCCTTCTCCTAAACCATGATGTTGAAGAATCTTTGTTTTCAGGTTATTTGAGAGTTGTTTAGAAGCTCTCATGTTGCCACTCATTAGAAGAGATGCAAAGAGGAGAAACATTTGCAAATGGCCACCTTATATAGCGCCTTGGGGCAACTGTTTGTTGTGATTTGGTGCTATATAAATAAAATTGATTGATTGATTAAATACTCTTTCTAATGACTGGATTCACTTGTGTAAGGAGATCAAGGGTAAATGAGCTTACCAAACCAATTTTGTGTTCCAACAATTAGTGGAAAATGTATTAAAATCAATAAAATGACAAGGGTGCCCAATTTTATGCACTTGCCTCATTTTGTTTAAGTAATTATTGCACATTTTCTGTAAATAATAGAAACTTCATTTCACTTCTCAAATATCAGTGTGTTTGTCTGCTATATGATATATTTAACTGAAATTTCTGATCCAGGCAACCAATGATTTATAAAGGAAAATCATGAAAATTATCAGGGGTGCCCAAACCTTGGCATACAACTGTAACTGCCAACCTACTTTCATTAAGCATTTGCAAGAGGTTAACTGATGCTGTACTTGTAAAATTGCCCATTTTACAACATCAAGCTATTTTAGACCAAATGCAAACGTGCGTTATTAATCACCACTGGTAAGCCGCACCTTAAATGATGGGGTGCAAGTGAGTAGAAAATCTATGAGGGAATGAGAAACAAAGACAAGCCTTTGTGAGCAGAGTGATGGAGAGAAAGATCACAGCATCCTGTCCTGGTGATGCATTGGCCAGACGAGAAATTGATTGCTGCTGCCCTTCTGCCTTGATACATCATGTCATCTTTGTTTAGAGAGTCGAATTCAGAGCAGCATTTAAAGCTTGCACAGTAAAAGCCCCTGTACTGGTAGAAGCAGTGCTCCGTTGGCATTATGATGGATCAGGTCATCTGCTTGGTCCCAGGGCCTGAGTCTGGAGCATCATCTTCATCAGACAAAGCCTGACAGGAAGTCTATCATCACAAAGATGTAACAATGGGCTAACCCCATGATGAAGCAGTGCCTGCTTAAATCCACACATGGAGGTTTAACATGCTCTGAATGGCATTTTACATGATAGCAGCCAACAATTATTTTCTATGTAAAGATTTAGTACCTGATTTACAAAAAGGTTGTATGTGTAAAAATGTGGGCAAACACCATTGCACTTGCAAATACACAAAAGCCTATGTCCCGCCGAACAATAAAGCCATGAATAATGAGCCACGTATGGATTTTCCAGAAATTTCAGTGATTATTTCAATAATGAGCCACATATAAATCTATCACGAATCTACTATGAAGAAGCTTCTCTGTGCCTCGAAGTACCTTGCATGTGCCAGGTATCAGCCTGTAATGAGCCACAACTGACCTGTTATTTGAGCCTTGTCCAGCCTCAAATGGCTCATGTTGCCACATATGATCCATGTTGTGCCATGTAACACTATGTTGGTGCACGTTTAGGCTTTGGTTTGGTCCAACCCTCCAGCCCTTCCACACTTGGTCCCTTTAAAGTGTGGGTTTTTGAATTCAGAGCATCCATTCAAGATGTTTTCACATTTTTTAAACGCAGACCATAAAAGACGCTCCTGCGCAGTCCCGCTGGTGTGCGCATTTGTGCTTCAGGTTGCAGTTCACCTGTGTTCCAGAGTCATTAAATGCAGCAGTTCTGCATGTGCAGCCAGCTCTCTCTGACCACACAAAAAAAAAAAGACACCACAATGAGCTGGCCATACGAAAGGGAAAATAAGTGCTTCTCATGTCTGGACTTGAAAGTCTGTACAGAATCTGACTGTTTTATTTATGCAGGAAGATCATTCCACAAAGCAGGTGCACAATAAGAGAAAGTGACCCGCAGACTTTTTATTCACCCTAGGAACACAAAGTAGTCCTGCACTCTGAGATCGCAGAACTTGGGCCGGTACATGGACTGGCGCCATCTTATCTGGCTGATCTGGTGGAACTCTACGTGCCGGCCCGGGCTTTGCGGTCGCAGGATGCGGGACGTCTCTGTGTTCCCAGGGTGAAGAAGAAGTCAGCAGGTCAAAGAGCCTTTTCGTATCGTGCACCCACCCTGTGGAACAGTCTTCCTGCGACCGTGAGGCAGTCTGAGTCTGTGGACATTTTTAAGTCAAGACTCAAAACCTATTTTTATTCTCTTTCTTATGGATAGTTTTTATTTTTATTTGTTTTATTCTTTTACTTCTGTTTTATTCATGTATTTGAATTTTTTTTATTCATTTTTAATTATTTATTCAATTTTATGTTGATTTGTTTTATGTAAGGCGCCTTGAGATGGCTTTTGCTGTGATTTGGCGCATTATAAGCTAATTAAATTAAATTAAATTACATAGGGTTTAAGTAGGTCAGCTAAGTAGGGAGGGGCTAGTCCATGAATAATTTTGTAGGTTAGTAACAGAACCTTAAAATCTGATGTCACAGGGACAGGAAGCCAGTAAATCTATCATAAACATACTTTTACAGCTGCTTATAAAGAAGGAAAGAACATGCAGTTTGTTTTGCCAAGCTATTACCAAGGTTGGGTAGGATTACTTTGAAAGAATACATGTGGTTTACATGCATGTATGTACATACATTTGGATTACTTGTAATCTGATTACTTTTGGATTACATTTCAAAGTAATCCTAACCAACCTTGGCTATTACAATATAAACATTACAAATAATTACTTTTTAGACTGTTCCAAATACCTTCTCCACCTTATGCAGCACATGGGAGAGAGAAAAAAGGGTCCAGATGAAACAGTCCTCTGTGATTCCAGAAGCAATTAGAGGTCTTTTCAACATCCAAACTCTGACAGAAAATGATTAATCCGCTACAAAATAATTATTTTATATACAGCGTCTGGCACACAAAGTGGGTGGGATTATCACGATGAAGTGCGCAAGAGGGCTGAGCCAAAATAGTCTGTCCTGTCCTCGTTGCCGGCAGGTGTTCAGATAATGGGCTTTTAACAGCCTCGTCCTCACTACAAATATGCCTCTAAAATCCTTGTTGGAGGTAGGAACATTATGGTGTGGGGCTGATTTTTGGCAAACAGCACCGGTGACCTTCATATAATTGAAGGAAGGATGAATGGAAAAATGTGCTGAGACATTCTTCATAAAAATCTACCAGGATGATGAAGATGAAACACTGGTGGACATTTCAGCAAGACAATGATCGCAAACACAGCCACAGAAACTCAGTTGGTTTCAAAGAATAAATCACAAGCTGCGACAATGGCCCAGCCAATCACCTGGCTTGAATCCAGTAAAAATCCATGGAAAGAACAAAAAACTGGAGTTCACAGAAGAGGTCCACAGAACCATCCAGATTGTGGAAGAATGGGCCAAAATCACACCTGAGTTTCTCCATATAGGAGAAATTAGAATTAGAATCACTAATTTAGAAGATCTTCACTTAGCCTGGAAAAAGAGTCTGTTGCTCTATAAAAAAGCCCTCCATAAAGCTAGGACATCTTTCTACTCATCACTAATTGAAGAAAATAACAACAACCCCAGGTTTCTTTTCAGCACTGTAGCCAGGCTGACAAAGAGTCAGAGCTCTATTGAGCTGAGTATTCCATTAACTTTAACTAGTAATGACTTCATGACTTTCTTTGCTAACAAAATTTTAACTATTAGAGAAAAAATTACTCATAACCATCCCAAAGACGTATCGTTATCTTTGGCTGCTTTCAGTGATGCCGGTATTTGGTTAGACTCTTTCTCTCTGATTGTTCTGAGTTATTTTCATTAGTTACTTCATCCAAACCATCAACATGTTTATTAGACCCCATTCCTACCAGGCTGCTCAAGGAAGCCCTACCATTATTTAATGCTTCGATCTTAAATATGATCAATCTATCTTTGTTAGTTGGCTATGTACCACAGGCTTTTAAGGTGGCAGTAATTAAACCATTACTTAAAAAGCCATCACTTGACCCAGCTATCTTAGCTAATTATAGGCCAATCTCCAACCTTCCTTTTCTCTCAAAAATTCTTGAAAGGGTAGTTGTAAAACAGCTAACTGATCATCTGCAGAGGAATGGTCTATTTGAAGAGTTTCAGTCAGGTTTTAAAATTCATCATAGTACAGAAACAGCATTAGTGAAGGTTACAAATGATCTTCTTATGGCCTCGGACAGTGGACTCATCTCTGTGCTTGTTTTGTTAGACCTCAGTGCTGCTTTTGATACTGTTGACCATAAAATTTTATTACAGAGATTAGAGCATGCCATAGGTATTAAAGGCACTGCGCTGCGGTGGTTTGAATCATATTTGTCTAATAGATTACAATTTGTTCATGTAAATGGGGAATCTTCTTCACAGACTAAAGTTAATTATGGAGTTCCACAAGGTTCTGTGCTAGGACCAATTTTATTCACTTTATACATGCTTCCCTTAGGCAGTATTATTAGACGGTATTGCTTAAATTTTCATTGTTACGCAGATGATACCCAGCTTTATCTATCCATGAAGCCAGAGGACACACACCAATTAGCTAAACTGCAGGATTGTCTTACAGACATAAAGACATGGATGACCTCTAATTTCCTGCTTTTAAACTCAGATAAAACTGAAGTTATTGTACTTGGCCCCACAAATCTTAGAAACATGGTGTCTAACCAGATCCTTACTCTGGATGGCATTACCCTGACCTCTAGTAATACTGTGAGAAATCTTGGAGTCATTTTTGATCAGGATATGTCATTCAAAGCGCATATTAAACAAATATGTAGGACTGCTTTTTTGCATTTACGCAATATCTCTAAAATCAGAAAGGTCTTGTCTCAGAGTGATGCTGAAAAACTAATTCATGCATTTATTTCCTCTAGGCTGGACTATTGTAATTCATTATTATCAGGTTGTCCTAAAAGTTCCCTAAAAAGCCTTCAGTTAATTCAAAATTCTGCAGCTAGAGTACTGACGGGGACTAGAAGGAGAGAGCATATCTCACCCATATTGGCCTCTCTTCATTGGCTTCCTGTTAATTCTAGAATAGAATTTAAAATTCTTCTTCTTACTTATAAGGTTTTGAATAATCAGGTCCCATCTTATCTTAGGGACCTCGTAGTACCATATCACCCCAATAGAGCGCTTCGCTCTCAGACTGCAGGCTTACTTGTAGTTCCTAGGGTTTGTAAGAGTAAAATGGGAGGCAGAGCCTTCAGCTTTCAGGCTCCTCTCCTGTGGAACCAGCTCCCAATTCAGATCAGGGAGACAGACACCCTCTCTACTTTTAAGATTAGGCTTAAAACTTTCCTTTTTGCTAAAGCTTATAGTTAGGGCTGGATCAGGTGACCCTGAACCATCCCTTAGTTATGCTGCTATAGACGTAGACTGCTGGGGGGTTCCCATGATGCACTGTTTCTTTCTCTTTTTGCTCTGTATGCACCACTCTGCATTTAATCATTAGTGATCGATCTCTGCTCCCCTCCACAGCATGTCTTTTTCCTGGTTCTCTCCCTCAGCCCCAACCAGTCCCAGCAGAAGACTGCCCCTCCCTGAGCCTGGTTCTGCTGGAGGTATCTTCCTGTTAAAAGGGAGTTTTTCCTTCCCACTGTAGCCAAGTGCTTGCTCACAGGGGGTCGTTTTGACCGTTGGGGTTTTACATAATTATTGTATGGCCTTGCCTTACAATATAAAGTGCCTTGGGGCAACTGTTTGTTGTGATTTGGCGCTATATAAAAAAATGGATTGATTGATTGATATAGGAGGCATCTTAAAACTGTCATTACCAACAAATGCTTTTGTACAAAGCATTAAAAAAATTTCAGCAAGCGTGTTCCATATTTTTTTCTTCTGTGTCATTCCAGTTTATTACACATTACTTAATGTCTGTACTTATTAGGGCCCGAGTAGGCAACGTCCTATGAGGACCCTATTGTAATTGCGCTGTTTATTATTATTTATTATTAGGGCCCAAGTAGGCAACGTCCTACGAGGACCCTATTGTAATTGCGCTGTTTATTATTATTATTTATTATTAGGGCCTGAGTAGGCAACGTCCTATGAGGACCCTATTCTAATTGCGCTGTTTATTATTATTATTTATTATTAGGGCCCGAGTAGGCAACGTCCTACGAGGACCCTATCGTAATTGCGCTGTTTATTATTATTATTTATTATTAGGGCCCAAGGAGGCAACGTCCTACGAGGACCCTATTGTAATTGCGCTGCTTATTATTATTATTATTAATTATTATTATTATTATTACTCTCACTTTTGAAATCCAAATCGAAATCTTCCCATGCTCAAAAACTCACCAAACTTTCCAAAGTCGTCCGGTCGGATCCGAAATTTGATATTTTGGGGGCGTCGCACGTGGTTGCAGCGAAATCGTGAAATAGCGCCCCCTACAAATTTTCAAAAGCCCCTCCGCATTGGGCTTTTTTCGTCATAGCCTCACGAAATTCGGTACACATATTTACCATGCCAGGACGCACGAAAAAGTCTCTTACTATCATGGTGAAATATCGACAGGAAGTCGGCCATTTTGATTTTAAGTTTCGATTTTGAGCAAATTTTTGCCATTTTTGGACAGTTCCACTACTTACATTTGAACGAACTCGTCCTAGGGAATTCATCTGATCGTCTTCAAATTTGGTCAAAATCATCACAACACAATGGTGATCAAAAGTTATCAAAAGATTCTAATTAAGTCAAAAGGCGTGGCTGCTACGGGTCGTCAAACTTTGGCGAGCTTTTCGGAGCACACACTTTCACTTTGAACGGCTGTCACGCCCACATACTTCATCGTAGAACCTTCAAAATTGCTGAACACGATGAGGGCTCCGCCCTGAACGTCTACATATCTTAAGTTCCCACCTGTGCCATAGCACCCCCCAGTGGTGGCGGGAAAGGTCCTATTTTTACTTTAAGAGGTCCTGATGTCACATACTTAACCCAATCAACTTCATTCCACTTCTACAACATGCAGAACAAATTGGTGAACGTAGGCAATGAACGCCGTGAAGTTACGAGTAACGGCGTCCGTGTGGCGGCATGCCGAATATTGACCATTTGCCATGAAATTACGTTCTTCCTTTTGACGGCTTTAATTTTGTCACATCATCATGAAAATTGATACACAGGTCGAGCACAACAACCTCTTACAATTCATAGGGGCCTTGCCTATGGGCGGGGCAAAATGCCTCAATAGCGCCCCCTTGAAACTTTCAAAAACCCCTCCACATAGGGGTTTTTTGGGAGTAGGGAGATGAAAATTGGTACACATGTGTGACTTGCATAGACGTACAAAAAAGTCTCTTGCACCATGGGTCTACTCCAAACAGGAAGTCGACCATTTTGAATTTTCTTCTCATTTTGGCGTGATTTCCACATGTTGTATTTGCATGAACTCCTCCTAGGGATTTTGTCCAATGCACTTCAAATTTCCTCCACATCACCCACAGATGATACTGACCAAAAGTTATCGAAAGCTTTTCTTTATGTCGAAGGGTGTGGCCGCTATGGCGCCGCCATTTTGACCCTTCGCCATGGACCATTATGCTTAAACAGGTACTGATGTCACATACTTTACACCATCAACTTCCTTCCACTTCTAAAACATGCAGAACAAGTTGGTGAACATAGGCGATGATCACCGTGAACTTACGAGTAACGGCCTCTGTGTGGTGGCGTACCGAATATCGCCCCTTCGCCATGAAATTACGTTCTTCCTTTTGACAGCTTTAATTTTGTCATATCATCATGAAAATTGATACACAGGTCAAGCATGACTACCTCCTACAATTCATAGGGGTCTCGCCCATGGGCGGGGCAAAGTGCCTCAATAGCGCCCCCTTGAAGATTTCAAAAACCCCTCCCCATAGGGGTTTTTTTGGAGTAGGGAGATGAAAATTGGTACACATGTGTGACTTGCATAGACGTACAAAAAAGTCTCTTGCACCATGAGTCGACTCCACACAGGAAGTCGGCCATTTTTAATTTTCTTCTCATTTTGAAATGATTTCCACATGTTGTATTTGAACGAACTCCTCCTAGGGATTTTGTCCAATGCACTTCAGATTTCTTCCACATCACCCACAGATGATACTGACCAAAAGTTATCGAAAGCTTTTCTTTATGTCGAAGGGTGTGGCCGCTATGGCGCCGCCATTTTGACCCTTCGAAATGGAACATTATTCTTAAACAGGTACTGATGTCACATACTTAACACCATCAACTTCCTTCCACTTCTAAAACATGCACAACAACTTGGTGAAGATAGGCAATGATCGCTGTGAACTTACGAGTAACGGCTTCTGTGTGGTGGCGTAACGAATATCGCCCCTTCGCCATGAAATTACGTTCTTCCTTTTGACGGCTTTCATTTTGTCACATCATCATGAAAATTGATACACAGGTCAAGCACGACAACCTCTTACAATTCATAGGGGCCTCACCCATGGGCAGGGCAAAGTGCCTCAATAGCTCCCCCTTGAAAATTTCAAAAAACCCTCCCCATAGGGGTTTTTTTGGAGTAAGGAGATGAAAATTGGTACACATGTGTGACTTGCATAGATGTACAAAAAAGTCTCTTGCACCATCAGTCTACTCCAAACAGGAAGTCGGTCATTTTGAATTTTCTTCTCATTTTGCAATGATTTCCACATGTTGTATTTCAACGAACTCCTCCTAGGGATATTGTCCAATGCCCTTCAGATTTCTTTGACATTATCCAGAGATCACACTGACCAAAAGTTAGCGAAAGCTTTTCTCTATGTTGAAGGGTGTGGCCGCTATGGTGCTGCCATTTTGACCCTTTGCCATGGAACATCAAGTCATGATAACTCCTTCATGCTTTGCCTGATTGACTTAAAACTTCACATGTATGATGACGGTTGGCCCCTGAACACACCCAGCCCCTCTGTTTGTGCACTGAGCAATCCCTAGTGAATGAACAATCAACATGTCATAACTCCTTGATGCATTGTGTGATTTGTTTAAAATTTTAACTGTGTGATGAGTGGTTGCCTCTGCATGCACATGCCCACATGTGGTCACAAGGGCACCCACGGGCCTGGGTAGGCTGTCGCGCGGAACGAGGGCCCGTATATGACTGCTTGCAATACTAGTTTGTTTTGGTTCTTTGCTCCAATGGAGTACTTGGGTTGTTACCAACATCTGGTGAAAAAAAAAAAAATTCATGTGAATCTCACCTTTAGAAATATATATATTTCTAAAGGTGAGATTCACATGAATTTTTTCTGTCCCACACTAAGATCACAGAACAGCTAATCATGGAGCTGCTCTTCGCAGATGACTGCGCCCTCGTCGCCCATTCGGAGCAAGCCTTGCAGCACATTGTCAACTGTTTTGCTGAAGCAGCAAGAGCCTTCGGCCTCACCATCAGCCTGAGAAAGACAGAAGTGCTATATCAACTGGTCCCCCATACAGCATATACCCCACCCCAAATCAACATCGAAGGTACCAGCCTGAATGCAGTAGAGCACTTCACGTATCTCAGTAGTGTTATCTCAAATGACGCATCTGTTGCCAAGGACCTAGACAGTCGCCTTGCCAAGGTCAGCAGTTCTTTTGGTCGACTCTCAAAGAAAGTCTGGCAGAATCATGCACTGCTCCTTTCCACAAAAGTGCAGGTCTACAGAGCCATTGTGGTCCCTACCCTCCTGTATGGAGCTGAAACGTGGGTTCTGTATCGCCAGCAGATCAGATTAATGGAACGCTTTCATCAGCGTTGTCTCCCAAACATCTTCGGGATCAAGTGGCAGGACTACGTCTCAAATGAAGACATCCTTACCAGAGCCAAATTGCCCAGCATGGAGTCTATTATACTCAAACAACAGTTTCGTTGGGCAGGCCACATAGCCAGGATGGATGATACACGCATGCCGAAATTAATTCTCTTTGGCGAGCTCAAGGAAGGGAGACGAAACCAAGGGGCCCCCAAAAAGTGCTATAAGGACCAGCTGAAGAAACAGCTCTCCCCTGCAGGCATTCAACATCAGTCATGGCAGCATCTAGCTACAGATAGACTCAGTTGGCGTTCCAGCATCAAATCCGCCAGCCTGAAGTTTGAGGCAGAAAGAAGTGAGGCCTCACGCCAGAAGCGTCAAAGACAGAAAGAGCGGGCAGCAGCACAAGCCCAGCCTACTCAAGTGTTCATTTGCCCCAAGTGTAACAGGTCTTGTGCATCCCGCATCGGACTTTTCAGCCACCAGAGGGCTTGTAGAAAATAAACTAAAAAAAAAAAAAGGCCTTCCCACTATCCTCGCAAGCGAGGAAACTGCCAACAACAACATATATACTTTTAGTCTGTCAGTCTGAGGTGGTAAGGTGCAGCACCCGGGACCCCCAGTGCACCGTCCTCTCGCCTTTCCTCTTCACCCTCTACACCTCAGACTTCACCTACAACATGGACAGCTGCCACCTCCAGAAGTTCTCTGATGACTCCGTCATTGTGGGTTGCGTGTCTGATGGGAACGAGCTGGAGTACCGGTCAGTCATTACAGACTTCGTGGACTGGTGTGAGCACAACTACTTGTGTCTCAACACCAGTAAGACGAAGGAGATGGTGGTCAACTTCAGGAGGAAACCATCACCTCACCCACCGGTGAACATCCAGGGGGAGAACATAGAGACTGTGGACAGTTTTAAATATCTGGGTGTTCACCTCAACAGCAAACTGGACTGGACTCACAACACCGACGCCCTGTACAAAAAAGGCCAGAGTCACCTCCACCTCCTGAGGAGACTGAGATACTTTGGAGTGAGCAGGCCTCTGCTTAAGACCTTCTATGACTCTGTTGTATACTGTCGTCTGTTGGGCCTCGGGCAGCATAGAGCGGGAGAGAAAGAGACTGAATATGCTGGTCAGGAAGTCCAGCTCTGTCCTGGGCTGTCCTCTGGACTCTCTGAAGAAGGTGGCTGAGAGGAGGGTGTTAACCAAGTTCGAATCCATCATGGACAACTTCTCTCACCCTCTACACAGTGACAGGCTGAGGCACCCTCAGTTCAAGAAGGAACGATACCGCAGGTCGTTCATCCCTGCTGCTGTCAGGCTGTACAATTACACTGTGAAATAACCACATGCAGTAATATGTCCACAAATCATGTGCAGTAACAACTTGTTTACAAATCCCTGCACTGATGTCACCTTATCACATCTAAACTCCACTCCACATATTCATATTGTAAATAAGATGCTCCTATCTCTTTTTCAATTCCAGTCATGTTTATATATTTATATGTATATGTACCTAGATATGTACGTACATATATATATGCATATGTGTATGTGTATAGGCATGTGTGTGCATATGTGTATGCGTGTATGTATGTAATATATATATATATATATATATATATATATATATATATATATATATATATATATATATATATATATATATATATATATATATATATATATGTGTGTATATGTCTCACAGGACATGCTGTGACATGCCCACCTCTTCCACAATTTCTCGGATAGTCACACGACTGAAAAGCCACCGAAAGCCGTCTGAATCTTCCGAATGGTGGAAGAGGTGGGCATCATTTTTTGGAGTCCAGCATGTCCTGTGAGACTTCAACACAAAGGTGCTTTTGCTCCGCCGTCAGCTTCGGCACGAATTTCACCACCACTCTTTTCATGGCCAAATCTTCTGTCACAGTGGAATGTGCTGAAAAAGTGCTGATGTCCACCTCTTCCGCAATTTCTCAGATAGTCACACGACGGTCCCACATCCACAGTGTTCACTTTGGAAATGATCTGGTCATTTTAGCATGTTGATGGCCGACCGGAGCGTGGCTCGCTCTCCACCGTTGTGCGGACGTCTTTAAATCGGTTGTGTGTGTATGTGATGCCCATAGGATCATCACCGAAAGCCGTCTGAATCTTCCGAATGGTTTCCACCGACTGTTGCCCAGTTTCTGGCAAAATTTGATGCAGTAACGCTGCTCCAGTTGTTCCGTCATTTTCCTTCCAATGAAAAACCACCAAGAGCACTACACACGACCTCACACAAATGCTGCTTGCCAGCAACTGACACAATAGACAGGCGTGAAAAAATTCACGCATGCGCACGAAGGTTCAAGGTTGGCTCATGCAAGCACACGTGATTCAAATCCATCAGGTTTTTGCAAAAAATAAAAAGGTCGGATACTTTTCTAACAGACCTCATATATATATATATATACGTGGTCTATTAGATAATAAACCAACCCTTTTATTTTTTTTTTTAACGATATGGATTTGAATGATGTGCGATTACACCAATCATGCTTGAACCCTCGTGCGCATGCATGAGTTTTTTCACGTGTGTCGGTGACGTCATTTCCCTGTGGGCAGGCCTTGAGTGAGATGTGGTCCCGCCCTCTCGGCTGAATTCCTTTGTTTCACACGCTGCTCGAGACGGCGAGTTGCTTTATCAAAATTTTTTCTGGACCTGTGAGGAATATCCGAGTGGACACTATTTGGGAAATTAAGCTGGTTTTCGGTGAAAAGTTTAACGGCTGATGAGAGATTATGGGGTGTTTCTGTCGGTGTAAGGACTTCCTACGGAGCGGGACATCCTGCAGCGCTTCCAGGCGCTGTCGTCGGCCTGTTTTGACCTGAAAACATCCTAATTTAAGGCTTAATTCACCCAGGACGTCGTAAGAGAACAGAGAAGATTCAGAAGAGGCCGGCATGAGGACTTTATGCGGACATTCCAATGTTTAAGGACATTTTTTAATGAAAGACATGCGCGCAAATTCGCCGAGTCATTTCCGTGACGACTCGGCAAATCTGTGTGCGCCGTGACAGGAAAAACACCTCCGTGTTGAAAACCATTTGTAAAATTCAGGTGGCTTTTGATGGCTTTCAACAAGTGAGTAACTGAGAAATTGTTTAACAGCTTGGGCATGTTCCAACTTGCCCGTTAAGGTTTCCAACGGAGGTGTTTTTCCTGTCGCGACCCCCCGCGGTCGGGTCCGGCCCGACATGCGACTCTGCCCGCACGTTCTTTCATTACAAAATGTCCGTTAACAATGGAATGTCCGAATAAACTCCTCATGCCGACTTCTTCTGAAAGTTCTCTGTTCTCTGACGACTTCCTGGATCAACAGAGCCTGAAATGTGGAAGTTTTCAACTTGAAACGGTGAGACGCTGCCGCCTCGAAGCGCAGATCGCCGTCAGGCGCCGTGGGCCATCCTTACGGCGACTCTACCAGACCAAAATCTCTCATCAGCCGTTAAAATTTTTACGGAAAACCAGCTGAATTTATCGAATGGTGTCCACTCAGTTGTGCCTTACAGTTTTGAAAAAAATTTGATCAAACAAAGCAGCAGTCTCTGAGCCATTCCTAAACAATGAAAAAATCAAGAGGGTGGACGACTCCTCACTCAAAGACTGCCCACAGGCGAATGACGTAACCGACAGGCGTGAAAAAACTCTTGCATGCCCACGAGGGTTCAAGCATGTCTGATGTAATCACACATGATTCAAATCCATATGTTTTTTGAAAAAAAATAATAAGGTCGGATACTTTTCTAATAGACCTCGTATATATATATGTGTGTGTGTGTATATGTCTCACAGGACATGCTGTGACATGCCCACCTCTTCCACAATTTCTCGGATAGTCACACGACTGAAAAGCCACCGAAAGCCATCTGAATCTTCCGAATGGTGGAAGAGGTGGGCATCATTTTTCGGAGTCCAGCATGTCCTGTGAGACTTCAACACAAAGGTGCTTTTGCTCCGCCGTCAGCTTCGGCACGAATTTCACCGCCACTCTTTTCATGGCCAAATCTTCTGTCACAGTGGAATGTGCTGAAAAAGTGCTGATGTCCACCTCTTCCGCAATTTCTCAGATAGTCACACGATGGTCCCACATCCACAGTGTTCACTTTGGAAATGATCTGGTCATTTTAGCATGTTGATGGCCGACCGGAGCGTGGCTCGCTCTCCACCGTTGTGTGGACGTCTTTAAACCGGTTGTGTGCGTATGTGATGCCCATAGGATCGTCACCGAAAGCCGTCTGAATCTTCCGAATGGTTTCCACCGACTGTCGCCCAGTTTCTGGCAAAATTTGATGCAGTAGCGCTGCTCCAGTTGTTCCGTCATTTTCCTTCCAATGAAAAACCACCAAGAGCACTACACACGACCTCACACAAATGCTGCTTGCCAGCAACTGACGCAATCGACAGGCGTGAAAAAATTCACGCATGCGCACGAAGGTTCAAGGTTGTCTCATGCAAGCACACGTGATTCAAATTGTCAAGGATTTTATATAGTTCATGCTTATATTATTATCATTTATTTTATATAGTTCATGCTTATATTATCATTTATTTTATATAGTTCATGCTTATATTATCAGCAACAAGGCTCATGTTGCAGGAATGGAAGGTCCCAGCCGTTACCTTGCTTTGCTACCTCCCTCTTGCAGACATGACTCATGTGTAACCTCTCCCCGACTGTCCTTGTTTGTTTTTTCTCATGTTGATGAACTAAATAAAAAGCTGGGCCAAAGGAGGGGATTTTAGGAGAGCTGAGCACTTACAAGCTACTGCTCGCTTCTTATCCTCCTCCTCTGCGCAGAGTATAAAATATATATATTTGTCTCTCTCTGACTGGTTTCCTTACAGTGTCTGTGCCTCTCATTTCTTTAAAACAGGGTGCAAACCCAACACAAATCCATCAGGTTTTTACAAAAAATAAAAAGGTCGGATACTTTTCTAACAGAACTCATATATACGAGGTCTGTCCATAAAGTAACGGTCCTTTTTATTTTTTTCAAAAACTATATGGATTTCATTCATATGTTTTTACGTCAGACATGCTTGAACCCTTGTGCGCATGCGTGAGTTTTTACACGCCTGTTGGTGACGTCATTCGCCTGTGAGCACTCCTTGTGGGAGGAGTCGTCCAGCCCCTCGTCGGAATTCCTTTGTCTGAGAAGTTGCTGAGAGACTGGCGCTTTGTTTGATCAAAATTTTTTCTAAACCTGTGAGACACATCGAAGTGGACACGGTTCGAAAAATTAAGCTGGTTTTCAGTGAAAATTTTAACGGCTGATGAGAGATTTTGAGGTGATACTGTCGCTTTAAGGACTTCCCACGGTGCGAGACGTCGCGCAGCACTCTCAGGCGCCATCATCAGCCTGTTTCAAGCTGAAAACCTCCACATTTCAGGCTCTATTGATCCAGGACGTCATGAGAGAACAGAGACGTTTCAGAAGAAGTCGGTTTCAGCATTTTATCCGGATATTCCACTGTTAAAGGAGATTTTTTTAATGAAAGACGTGCGGACGGGTCCGCGCGTCGGGACGCAGCCGGCGCGGTGCGGCGGCACAGGAAAAACACCTCCGTGTTGATAACCATTTGTAAAATCCAGGCGGCTTTTGATGGCTTTCAGTGGAGTGAGTATATGAGAAATTGTTTAACAGCTGGACATGTACAAACTTGTCCTTAAGGCTTCCAACAGAGGTGTTTTTGCTGTGGCGGAGCGTCGCGGCGGCTGCGAGCCGACGCTGCAATCCGCCCGCACATCTTTCATTAAAAAAATCTCCTTTAACAGTGGAATATCCGGATAAAATGCTGAAACCGACTTCTTCTGAAACTTCTCTGTTCTCTCACGACGTCCTGGATCAATAGAGCCTGAAATGTGGAGGTTTTCAGCTTGAAACAGGCTGACGACGGCGCCTGAGAGCGCTGCGCGACGTCTCGCACCGTGGGAAGTCCTTAAAGCGACAGAATCACCTCAAAATCTCTCATCAGACGTTAAAATTTTCACTGAAAAGCAGCTTAATTTTCGAACCGTGTCCACTTCGATGTGTCTCACAGGTTTAGAAAAAATTTTGATCAAACAAAGCGCCAGTCTCTCAGCAACTTCTCAGACAAAGGAATTCCGACGAGGGGCTGGACGACTCCTCCCACAAGGAGTGCTCACAGGCGAATGACGTCACCGACAGGCATGGAAAAACTCACGCATGCGCACGAGGGTTCAAGCATGTCTGACGTAAAAACATATGAATGAAATCCATATAGTTTTGAAAAAAATTAAAAGGACCTATACTTTATGGACAGACCTCGTATATATATATATATACATATATATATATATATATATATATATACATATATATATATATATATATATACATATATATATATATATATATATATATATACATATATATATATATATATATATATACATATATATATATATATATATATATACATATATATATATATATATATACATATATACATATATATATATATATATATATATATATCAGTGGCAGCTGGTGCAAAAAAATTTAAGGGGCCGCACATTTGGACGAAAAAAAAAAACACGTCATATGGGGCCAACAAAAGAACAAAATAAAGACAAATCAAAATCACAACACAACCTATTTTACTGCTGCCCAACACCATTCAGAGACACTATTTGAACAGAAATTTTGCCCTCCCTTCTTTCTGGACTGCAAATTTCTCAATGACCCTGTGATTAAAGTCCATCATCGCCTTCACCAGTTTCTTTTCCATTAAAAGTGCATTCAACCCATCCTGGTTCATGGTGTTTCTGAGAAACGTTTTGATTCTTTTCAATGTGGAGAAAAAAAGAAACGAGAAAAGAGCTCTCCAAGATTATTTTCCATGAACAGCTGGAAAAGGTCCACAGCAGGCCTTGAACTCCTCCTTGCTGTAGTAGTGCAGCGGATGACTGAAACAATCCTTCAAATGGTGATAGAAGCACCAAATTTGGCAAAAATATTCCTTAGACATTACTCTAATGAAAAAAAAAAAGACTGGCCACTTGACTTTTCAATAGGCAGCCAAGTAGGTGTCAACTGAAGAATTACACAGGGATAAAAATTTTAAAATGCTCCAATCAAATTGAACACTACACCACTTTATTTATCTGATCATAAAGATTCCAAAAAGGTAAAGTTTGGACTATCTGTGACTGAATTCTATAGCATTATGGGATAAAACAGCAACAATGGTGACAAAGGTCAATTTAAGTTTGAAAAGGGGTCAGAAGTTAAAACTGCTGGTAAAATGCGATGCAAAATATTGGTTGAGCTAATAAGATTAATAAATGGAATAGTTTTGACTGTGCGAATGCTTGGTTTCCAAATAAAGGTCAAACAAGGTCAACGTCCATTGGATTCTATGACATGTGACATATGTTACCCCATAACGTGATAACTAAGCATGATACATGGTCCAAACTATTCCTTTTTACAACCCTGTTATCTACCAACTAGCACCTTTGTCCTCTTCGTGTCCAGCTCCCTGAATTTGGGTCCACTGCCTGCAATGGTTCAGTCCCACCCAAACCTCTAACCATAACATTATGTTTTTGTGTTTGTTAGAAGAATAAAATAATTGACATATTACAGTGTTATCAGTGTCTTGTCTCAAAACATATGACACTATTACTATCTGTTTCACAGATACTGTTTTCCTTACATCAGATGCTGATAAAAAACCCACCCGGAAGCGAACATTTGTGAACATCAAACGTTCATAGAATGTTTGTTTACTGTTCAGCAAGTTTGCGAACGTAACTACTTATAGTAACTACATAGTAACTACTATGACTATAACTTATAGTAGTTATAGTCATAGTTCATAGAATGTACGTTACGTGATCTAAAGTGCACCGTAATCACCATTTTAACGTAAGTGAAAACAAAGCAAACCTCTCTTTGTCTTTTGGAGCATTTTGAGTGGTTCTGATCCAGTAAATGTGCTCACTATACGTATAGCTGCAGAATTCGGGGTGGGGAGGGTGAGCGCTAGCAGCAAGTTGTTTCAGTAGAAACCATGGCTGTTAAGCCCCTTTCACACAGGCTCGCATACAACTGCGTTGTGATGTGTATGGTGTACGCTGAACAATTACGCAGATTTGGAGTAGTCCCTGTGTAGGCTAGTGTATGATGATGTTTGGATGTGTTCCTAGTCTTGCTTACAATTCCATATGTTTGCTTACTGTATGCTTAGTGGCATGTACGTAGCCCCCGCCACTATTTTTCTGCCTCTCACAGTCCACTCCTGCTTACTTTTTTGGCATTGTGGAAATGTGCTTCATTCTCAAAATGGTGCATGAAACCAAACGGCACTCATGTTTCCAGATGTACAGCGGGACACACTGCTGCCTTCTTACAGTAACATAATATTACAAATTTCAGAGTCCCCAAGAAAAGTAAAAAATAATTGCTATTTAAAGTCAAAAACAGCAGGTCTTGAAAAAAAAAAGCAGAGCAGAGAGGGCGAGCAAGCGTTGTCTCTCTCTGCTCTTTGTTTTGTTTTGTTTTTTTTCTCATTTCACCGTACACTTATGCGCTTGTTCGATCACCTGTTGTAACCACACACAGGTGCTGTGGGCTGCATGGATCATGCAGCCACACAAGCGTGCTACACCTGTTCTATTCCAGCTGATTCACTCTGGATTCATGCACTCAGTTTTTGGATGTGTACAGCTGCTCAGTGTTGTGTAGATTTGCATACAGTAGCACAGTGTTGCACAGGCTTGCATACATCTCACATACCCCTTTGCAGCCTTCAGCATACTGCTGCGTAGGGCACCATAAATGTGGTGTGAAAGGGGCTTATCTGAAAACTCCCCAGGTTGGATTGGAATTTTCCCAGCCATGAATTATGTCTGTATTGGAAGCCAGTACTTTTGTGGATTGGCAGCAGGGATCTACAACTCTGAGCAGAAGATAAATTCGAAAAGAGACCTTTAGATGTCTCTTTTGCGTAATATTGTTTTTATATGCCCGTATGAGTATTTTATCATTTACATGCTTTTTTTTTTTTGCAGATCTGTCCCTGTTTTGAAGGCATGGTCAGCAACACGAACACACACTGCTTGGTTTGAACTTCTGACTTGTTATGCTTTAATAATATAGTGTCATTATTATAGTGCCTCTGTGGGTGTTCTTGCTCAGAGGTGCTTTATAAATTTGTAACTGTATTTTAGGCTAACTTGGGAAGGGGGTCATTGGACCTTTAGTGTAGACAGGCATGGATGGAAGTACTATCTGCTGGATTAGTAATTCAGATGAAGAGAGTGAAGTGGAGGATTTACTGGCCATGGTAACTTTACCATAGTTGACTCCTGATTTATGTCAGAGGCAGTCTAGAAGACATGCTTACAAGCACAGATGGCAGACAAAGAACAGGGGCCAAAATACTGTTAAATACCTACTCAGTAGTATTGACACAACCATGGAAGAAGTTAGTGACTCATCTGAGGAGTCTGAACATGAAGTGACTGTTGATCGAATAGCTGCCACTAATGTTTTGTGCGAGGCTGATCATGAAAGAGATGACTCTGACTCAGATGCTCAGAGACATCATTTACCAACAGTGTCACATGCTTCTGTACATAAACTTGATAATATGAACACAAATAACCTCTTCGATAGTGATGATGACTGTGCAATTGATACACTGCATGAGATAGAGAATACATTGGCTGTCAGAAAGCTAGAGGGGGATATTGATGTGGATGAGTTGGATTTTATGGAGCAGGATGTCTTGCTGTACCAACCAAGAGATAGTAAGGGGACTCTTTGGGCTGATATCAGGCAAGCTGCGTATGACTCAAGAATGAACACCGTGCAGATTGATGCGATACTTTCAGCCATGTTCAAGCATAAGGACTCCATTTATGCAGATCTTCCTTTAAGTCACAAGACTTTGATGAAAACTAGAAATGAAAGTTTTAAGGATCTCATAAAAGTTGTTTCAGGGCATCAGTATTATTACTATAACCTAGCAAAGCAGCTTCAATTCTGTCTGTCTCGCTATCCAGATGATGTTGTTAGTGCTGTTGATACTCTTAAGTTGGTTTGGAATACTGATGGACTTCCTTTATACAATAGCAGAAGACTGTCTTCCTGGCCTGTACTTTGTTATGTCAGCAATCTTAGACCTAGATTTGTGTTTGAAGTTGTTTTGACTGCTGGTGATGGTAAACCTACAAATTTAGATTACCTTGTAGACTTCATATGTGATTTGAAGTACCTCATGGAGAATGGACTAGAATGGAAAGAAAATTTATATAGTGTAGCAGTGAAAGCTGTTGTGTGTGATGCACCAGCTAGGGCCACCATGAAATGAACTAAACAGTTCATGGCAAGATTTGGATGTGATCAATGTGAGAAGAGAGGGGAGCATGATGGCAAGAGAATGGTTTGGATAGGGTGTGATGGAGCTGTGCCAAAGACAGATGATAGTTTCAGGACCAAAAGGCAACCAGAATATCATCTTCATGATGGAAAGAATACCCCATTACTCAATTTGGACATTGACATGGTTTCATGTTTTCCTCCAGACTTTATGCATCAGGGAGGTGGCTGCATGAAAAATATTTTGCTTTGGGTGCTCAGGGGTCCAGGAAAGAGTGGTAATGGCAAATACAATGTCAGAATGAGTGCAAAGAACATTAATTTGTTGGATCAACGCATTAAGTTCATCGCTCCATTTATTCCATGTCTTTGCAAGAAAGCTGCGGACAACAATCGAAGTTGCAGACTACAAGTATACTGAACTGCGGCAGCTGCTTTTGTACACTGGAAAGGTCTTGTTCCTTGATCTGATTTCCTGTCAAGAGCAGTATGATCATTTCCTGAAATATTCGGTTGCCTGTAGCTTGATGACAGACTTGGAGACAGCAAAAGATTCTCAAGAGCTTATCGAGATGCTTATCCGTCAGGTTGTGAGTGGATTTTCAGACCTCTATGGAAACGCATTCATGACATACAATGCTCACGCCAATCTGCATTTTCCGGCAGTTGCTGACTGTCATGGCAGCCTTGACAATTTCAGTGCCTACCCTTTTGAGAATCATTTGGGCCGCCTTAAAAAGTATGTGACTTCATCCCACAAACCTCTTGTTGCCATGATGAAGGGTGTGGAAAGACGGCAGAGTACTGAGTGTGCTAAAATCCTGAGGCAACCAGAGCACATTATTAGGGTGAACCCACCAGACAACATTTACATTGACCACAGGCAACACAAATGTTATGAGGCTCTGAGGGTGACGGGGAAGAAAGTTCAGTGCAAACAGTACAGTAGAGCTGAACCATTTTTTCATAGGCCTATAAATTCCAAAGATATTGGCTGTTACAGTGTGATGGTGAATGACTGGCGATTCATCTCTTTGAAGGTAAAAGATGTGCAAAGCCTGAGACGTGGTATGAAGATCAGTCTTTTTGGAATGCCTGGTTTAACAGACCCACATATTACAAAGACAAGAGCCGTGTTTATGGCACTCCTTCACAACCAGCAAGATGCACTCTACTAGCACAGCATGTCTTTTTCCTGGTTCTCTCCCTCAGCCCCAACCAGTCCCAGCAGAAGACTGCACCTCCCTGAGCCTGGTTCTGCTGGAGGTTTCTTCCTGTTAAAAGGGAGTTTTTCCTTCCCACTGTAGCCAAGTGCTTGCTCACAGGGGGTCGTTTTGACCGTTGGGGTTTTACAGAATTATTGTATGGCCTTGCCTTACAATATAAAGCGCCTTGGGGCAACTGTTTGTTGTGATTTGGCGCTATATAAAAAAAAACTGATTGATTGATTGATTGACTAGCAGACTATGATTGAACAAATCTCATTTATCGATAAATATGTAGGTTTTGTAGTCCATATTACAAGTGAATTTCTCTCAGCATATGGGAACCATAAAAAATTATAGTTTTCTATTTTTGTTTGGCCTTCCATCCATGCATTTGTCAAGTGGTTTCCGGATTAAATTAAACACTGAAGCTAGCATCACAAAACCTTGTCTTCTTTACCAAGGCAGAAATACTAGCCGATAGCAAGAAAAAAAATAGGTCGTTATTGACAAATCTAGGTTTTTATAGGTCCATAATTAACAAATACAGATTTTCTAACAGCCAAAGCCACAGATTTTTAACAGCAACATGTTTGAGGGGGTAAATGCACTTCAAATCCTTGTTAAATTTGATTACATTATTTCGGCCTCGATTGTGTTATTTACATGCACATATGTTATGAATCTTTCCCCAGATGTATTGTTTGTTCAATGTAGCTAATCCAAAAATTTCTGAAAGATGTGTGAATACTTTTTGAATGACACTGTATTAAGTTTGCCATAGCATTGTCAGTATGTTTAATAATCACAAAGCTTCACATGTGTAAGTTTTTTTTTTTTTTTTTTTTTTTTTTGGAATCAGTAATTTATGAAGAGCTTTTTTATTGTAAATATATTTATTAGAGCCGGGCAGCAATTACAATTTTTAATCACATGATTTCCAGTGTTATACACAAAATCCAAAAATGAATTCAAAAGTAGTGTATATAGCACAATTTTACTTTGAATGTTCTGCCATATGAACGAAAGCATGGGCAGCGCCAGCGACCGATAGAAAATAATTCCTCATTTATGATTTTCATTTCATTTCAGCCCATGTTTTTAAGGCCTTGTCTACACTGAAACTGAACTTCACAAGCTTTTTCTATGTCATTTTCGAAAAGTGTTCTATTCAAGAAATGTCTCCATTCTCACAGATGCAGTGAAACTACGTCAAAATGCTGTAGTACATTATGCTAGGCCTGTATGTAGTGCAATAACGCTTGAAAATGAAAAAAATGGAGGAGAAGATGAGCAGGACCTTTATGGACTTTATTTAAACACTTTTGTGAGAGAAGAGCGACCGGCTGCAATCACTTTTTTTTCTCTCTCTCTCTCTTCTGTGCTCTTTTTTGAGCATGTACTTTTACTGCATTGTGTACATGGTATACAAACAATTCTGTGATTTATACTTAGGGAACAATGGAACACAGCGGGAATCATAAATTGGCATAGGGTAACGTATTGTGAGGGTGTGGCTTCAGTCACGTTGAGTGGCATCGCACTGCTCTGACTTGCACTGAAACCACTTAATTTCTGGGTCGAGCACGGGACGGCAAAAAAATTAAACGTGTTATAATTTTTGGTGTCCGATTCACGTCGTCCTTTGTGCCCCTTGTGCTGTTGTGGCGTTGAGCTGCATTGTCTCAGTACTAAGTTGCTTCCACGCGGCGTCGTGATGACGACGCACAATGCAACTGGAAGCAGCCCCGGTGTGAAAGGGGCTTTAGTCTGTAGCAGTCCATTTCACTGTCGCATTTGCAAGCCTATCTTGCCTTTATCAATAGTTCTCCTACACGCTGCATCTGACGTAGTCTGCCGCAGCCTTGTGCCGCAGTGTGTTTGGTATCAGCTTGTGTGCTGCATTTAGGTGATACTTAAGACTTGAAGTACTCTGCTGATAAAACAACTGGGTTAACGTGCGATAAACAAATTGTTGGCATTAATTAACACACCCAGCATTCATAGTTATCAAACTTGTACTGAAAGAATAGAAACATTACTGCCATTGTTGCTTTCATTGTTCTGTATTCTACTTTCAGTATTTTTCAATTTACAGTTGGCACAAAATTTAATGTTTTAACTAGTCAAATGCTATTCCTCCACAGCCTGACCTGATGGCTTCCCGAGGAAACAAAAAGAAGAGAGTAGCTGGTGACAGTGATGCTGGTGTACAAAACAGAAGCAGAAAACGACATAAAATGATTGGAAAAGATGTTTCTTCAAACAGAGTTAAACATTCTTGCTGTATAATTGAGATATATCTGATTTTAACATGATTTTCATGAAAAGCCTTTAGTATACAACACTGGCATTAGAAAATTAGGGCAAGTTTTATAAAAGTTCTATACATTGCACATTATGGAAATCTGAAACAAAATAATTTGTAAATAATAATTTATTTCAAGTAGTAATTAATACTTATTAACCATACAATAAATGTTGCATTGTTTTGCAGAAGGAATGGTGCCTCTTCTATTTTAATGTGGGCGAACAATCCTTGTACAGTGTCCCAAAGTCATGGGTGTCTTCGTTCAAGAACCTAAAGAAGCCTTTAGGTGATGGCTGTTATGAATTATTCTACAAGTGTTGGTGGCCAAAAGAAGACAGCAGTGAGGCTACTGCATCAAAAATGAAGATGCTTGTAAGAAATTGTTCAGAACGGGACTTTGACAAATGGACACAGTGCAGAGGCAAGCCATTGGGAACATTCCTGGAATTAGAGAAGTGTGAGGCAGCGCTTGCTAAACGAGAAGGTCTGTCTACAACTGAAAGTGAAAATAATAGAGAGGACTCCGCAGACATAACACCACCAGGGAGAGCAGAGGCAAGAAGCCAAGATGATGTGGCTGATCAGGATAATGCGACGACAGGTTGGTATTAATTCAGAAAATGTGGCAGTTGTAATTCATTTGACAGAAATATTTCTGTTCATGTGTGCATGAAATAAATATAAGAAAAGTGTATCCTTCCTCTCTATGTACATAACTTTTTATGACCATAATTAAAATTTAGATGCTGTCTGTTACTAGGCGTTCAGGAAATTGAAGTTCAAATAACATGTTAGTGCACAGAAAGAGACTTTGTAAAATAAGTTTGATTCAGTTGTTTTTGCGTTGCCACAACTGTTTTATATTTCTGTGTGAATATTTAATTATTGATTGTAACTTTGATTACTGCCATAGGTTTTGCATGTGTAATTATTTCAACTTGTTTGTTTGCCCTTTACAAATGTGACCAATAATAATAATTTTTTGGGTTATTGTTAATTTTTCTTTTCAAAAGTAACCATGCCTGCTGTCATAAGAGCTTCCACATCAGTGATTCCATCCGACCAAGCGGTTGAGCCTGAGCCAAACACCATGACGGCAGTTCAGTCGCACCAACAGCCCGATCAGTCTAAATCAGAAAGTAGTGAATCCACAGGTTTGTATTTTGTTTCAATGAGACTGTACAGCGACTTACTTTTAATATTGAGTGTTTATTTTCTTTTGGCATAGAAACATCAGCTAGTCTTGACTGAGAATTGACACCTTCTGAACATGTGCCTGGCAGTTGTGTGAAGACACATGTCCTGCAGACAGCAGCAGTTGACAAATTCTCTCCAGGATGATCAAGAGCAGGGGTGGGCAAGTTGTTCCAGAAATGGCCAAGAGGGTGCAGGTTTTCTTTGCAGCCACTGACTCCACCAGGTGATTTCACTGATTAATTCCATCTGCTCAAAGTGATATTAATCAGTGAAATCACCTGGTGGAGTCAGTGGCTGCAAAGAAAACCTGCACCCTCTTGGCCCATTCTGGAACAAGTTGCCTACCCCTACTCTAGAGTCTACAAGTTTTCATATAATGTAGACTGAAATAATTTGTATTGGTGTAATAACTCTGGGGTGATCATAATACAGACGTTTAGTGATGCACATTCTCTTATAGCCAATGAGTGGTTGTGTTTCCATATGTTTGTAATTTTCCTGGAAATGGTGATTATATATATGTCACTGCTTTTGTTTTTGAAGGTTTGTCATCTGCAAAAAGACTTGCAGCTGAGATTACGGCACATTGTCATTTGGCAAGTGTTTCTGCCAGGGGCGTAGGTTTGCATATGGACCATAGGGACAAGTCACAACCAATATTTTGGGATGGCAAAATAGTCCCTACCAATATTTAGAATTTTTTTTATATAACAAAATCATTCACTATTTTTTTGCGAACTCGATACTATAATTTTAGTCGTCACGTTTTGTGTTTTCGACGTGCCAGAGTGACAGGGTTACCCATATTGCAATTTCATTAGCTCACGTTCTTCTCACATGGACGTAAACAAAGCGCATCTCGTGGCAGGCAGTGCTTAATTTGTAAAGTGGGAGGTCCCAGAGCGCAGAGGATGGGTGGCTCCGGTGCAGTGTTGCCAGATGTATGATAATTATCGTATTTGTACGATATTTTTGCCCTCTGTACGATGTACGATAAATAAATGTACGATCAATAATGGGAAAAAATCCAATATGTACGATAATTTCAGTTGGTTGCCCAAACACGCATCTCTCTCTGACACCCAAGAATCATTTTGCAGGTGTTGCACTCAGGCGGCATCAAATGCTGGCTTTGGGCGACCGGGACAGTCATTTGAAAGCCCGCCCCCTCTCCATACAAAGTAATGAGTTCCCATCCAATCTTTACCGTGACAGGAAGATTCCCCAACCAACATCTTTTTTTTTTTTCGAAACTTTATTTCAACAAATGCAATAACAAACGAACAAAACACAAGAGCAAAGAGATATACAAGAAGAATAAAAAAAAGTTAAAGTTCCTTATGGAGGTGTCAACATTTTTTTCTGTGTTCAACAAAATCTGCACAAGTGGCCATGGCATCGGATGACGACAGCGACCTCGAGGTTGAATTCGACTCTTTCTAGTCTGGTAATTAACACGTTTGTGTCCCTTCACAGAAAAAAAAATCTTTCTAGTCTGGCAGTGCATTTGCTTGTGCATTTGCATTCTTTTTGTGCCATAGTTTCCCCATTACTATAATTACTGTTTAAAAATGTGACATAAAATTCTTTGTAAATTAAAAAAAAAAAATGCTAAAATAGCTACGTTGTATGCGTTTTGTTTGTGTACGATAATTTCTCCCAAAATACGATAATTTTGAGGTTTTGGTACGATAGTTTCATATTTCATATCTGGCAACACTGCTCCGGTGCAGAAAAACAAGAAGGGCGGGGGCTTGCGAACAATGCTGTGCGCCACACTTAAAATAAACTGCACACCCACACAAACACGCACGCACACCTTCACAAATGACACTAACACCCTGCCTTTTCCTCAAAAATTACTACATTTATGTTTGCTGTCTGTCTCTGTACTTTTCTGTCACTTTTGCGCTCTTTTTCATACTTTTCCCTCGTTTCAAAAGTCACCGAACGCACTTTACCGTAATATATGCAACATATAGCATACTGTTGGAAAGCACGGGTTCTTGGCTTGCTGTCAGTGTTGAAATTTTTCAGCGTGAGGGCTTACATGAGAACCTACGGTAATGAGAATCAGTGGCGCACTAGTGTGAAACGTCCGTGTTTTTCCTCTGCGTTGTGACATCACAGGCTTACGTTTACCGTAATACACCATATATATCATTGTAAAGCCCTTTTTTTTTGTTGGCAAATTAGGTTGCCAGATACCTATAACTGCATTATTGATGAAGAGAATAGATTATACATCTTGGTTGCAAAAACCTTTTTTTTTTGTTAGCTCCACAAGTATTTTTTTTTTGTTGTCTTGTTCTCTCAGGTGTAGGCCTATAGAATAGATTCGTGATTTTGGGTGCAATTTTGTTATTTAAGCTATTTGTTTGTCTGCCTACACACTTAATAATGTAAATAAAGTGTTAAATTATTCAGCATTATGTCGTCATATGTTATGTATTATGCTGTACTTGTGCGTCTAATGGTATGAGTGGGTTAGGGGGTGGTGGTGGTGGGCAGGGGGGCGGGGGGGTGGTATTGTCCCTACCAAAGCTGAGACCAAACCTACGCCCTTGGTTTCTGCTGCAGATGCAC